>NC_091879.1:4260290-4564505 GCF_019399895.1 Cardiocondyla obscurior | reverse complement strand
AGTGCGTTAGAATGTCATAGACATATCTAGATTTATTAAGATTAGCTTGTATCATCTTTAATTCAGTTAAATAACTATTACCTCTGTTGCTTGGCATAACCATGATCCATATCAACCCTAGAATAAGTCGGATAATTCACATTTTTATTTCCATCACTAACATTATTCGTTCCAGGATTGTTAGCAGCAGTACAATAAAAGGAACCGATTCGGTGATTGTTACTAAGACCCAGTTCATCGCATATAATACATCTGTTCCTTTTTTTACAAATTTTAGATAGATGACCCGTTTCACCACAACGAAAACAGCATCCTGTACGATCAACTACTTGTGTACAATTATTGGCAGTATGTCCGAAAAACCAACATTTAAAGCACTGAACTCGCCTAGCCTTCGATTGATCCACTCGTGCTATAGACCAGCCCAAACGTACTTTTTTCAAATTAGCGAGTCTATCAATATATATCAGGGGACCACTAATCCATGTCATACACATACCACTCCGCATAGTGATAATATTGCTAACTTTAAAATCCGTGATTTTACCTCCAACAGCCGTTGCTATAATTCCTGAGATTTCTTCCTTAGATAATGATTCATCAAAGCCACTTAATCTAGCTTCACCCATCGCAATAGGTCTTGTAACGATGGCCTTGCCATTGAGAACTTTCCTAAGGTTTTCGCATAACTTATCAGCTTGCTCAAGCGCGCCACCACCAGGGATTTCCACCATCAATGATCCATTCAGCGCCTTTTTTAAGCGAACATTGTTACCATATTCCGTTAAATGTATTTTATCTTTGGCAACTTTAATTATGTCAGCATAGGATATATTGGAAGAATTATCAGCTTTTATTGACACTACGGTCTTCCTGGGTGCCCGTCTTATTTTCTGTCTCTTCACAGTAGTCTCCCGATGATTATAGTTATATGCAGATCCCTCGTCGTTAATCGGGATGTTCTCATCTTCCAAATCAGAAAATGCAACTTTTCTGTTATTATTATTTCTATTATTTGCGATAGCAGGGAAATTATCATTATAATTTGTTTCTTTATACCTAGTCTCAACATTTCTATTACTATTAGTTTTATAATTATATTCACAAACACTTCTTTCCGAACCGGACGTAGGCGTATTAAGATATTTATTATTTAACCTATCACGAATTGCGTTTAATCTTTCAATCTCTTCATCGATAGTTATTGCATCTTTAACAACTTCATCGGCCTTCCTTTTAGATAATTTCTCAGGTGTTATAAAATTGCCCTTTTCAATACTTATTATTTGCGGCTTGTTTGACAACTTCAAATTCTTCGGCCTATCCAACATCCTATTATTCTCGCTATTCCCGGCACTAATATTATTGGAGGATACATTGCTATTTTTCGAAAGCTCCTTAACTTGCATTTTAAGATTAGCGTTCTCCTTAATCAAAAACTCCATCTGTTTAGCCAGTTTAGATACTTGATCAGTAAGCTTCTTTACATTACTTTTGTGTTCGTTTAAACTACACTTTAACTCCTTATTTTCTTGTTTTAGGTACAGAGGATCACCAATATCTGCAGCTCTATCAACAAGTGCTTCAATAACCGTTTTAATGTTCCTGAGATTATTCTTCATGTCACCTGACGTACGCCCTTGTAAATTTTTTGATTTAGCGCGCGCCACATCCACCTCTTCAATCCATCTAACGGCTCGCTCGCCAATCGATTGCGCACTCAAATTCCTGTTACCGAAAAGATCATCAATAGGAGAATCACCTTTCTTCGATTTTCTAATGTTTTTAGATTTAGTTTTAACCTGCTTTTCTTGCTCCTCAAATGAGTCATCACTCAATGAAACAGCACCAGTATCAATTTCAGCATCATCAGAAGACTCTACGATCCAATCTCGACTTGTTAGTTTCCTTGATATTTTAGATCCACGTTTCGGCGGCGAATCATCTTCCTGTATGGCATGTGCTATAGTTCTCTTTTTTGGAGTTCTCATCGGCAGTGGTGTATCCTTACATTTAGTAGGTATCATAGATGGACCAGGACTTTCAGACTCAGAAAACGCAGACGACTCAGCTATAACTTTTTTCTGTATAATTGTAGTATTCAAATCAGTATCATCATCTTCAACATCGGTAGCGATATCCATATTAACATCAGCAACTTTTTTAATATTCCCCTTGCAGATTGAGGCAGATGATGTACCGGGGACTATACATTCATCACCACGCTGACCACCAGCAGTAACATTTTCAGATGGAGCGCCTGCCAGCACACTCTCCACCTGTCCCTTGCTTTCTAACGATCGCGCCGTGTCGGGCACACGGTCGTGGCGGTGCGGCGACCCACCCGAGAGGCCGCCAGATAAATTATTATTTTGAGACATTTCACATAGACAAAAATTTAGTTTAATTCAACAGAGTGACTTTCTCTGCGGTAAAATTTTAACCAGTGAAACCACACTGACCGGGTAAAAAGTTAGAACATTCAAACCTAAGATCCCGGACTTATAACTGTAATTATTGTAGGTCGAATGTAATTATACATATCAAAATTAATAATTATTCAGTAATAATATTGTTCGTCAATAACAAAAGAATCTTCAACAATTAAACAGTTCAAAATAATAATTTAGTACATTCAGTATATTTATTTAAAGTATAAACCTTATTCCAGTCATTATTTCTATCGCAATTATATCCACAGACCATAATTATGCCAAAAACGCAAATTCGATCCGCCAAATATCCAGCCTATCATTTTCGAGCACTAATCAGAGCAATTATTAAATAAATAAATAAATAAATAAGTAAACAGTAAAGAAAACAGCAAATAAATAAATAGATAAAAGATAAAACCAAAGACAAGTAGCCAACAACTTTACCTCGCATACGCATCCAAAACCAAAATAAAATTATAAAATTAATAACAATTGTACTATATATAACAACAACTATTAACAATTTAAAATTTATCAATCAAAAACTAACAATAAACAAAGTTATAAATTGCAGAACCGCGCATACGAAAGCAAAGCCATTAAACTGGCTCTACAAAGCTCATAATGAATGCTCGAATACACAAACAAATCAAATAACGCAATTATTTAACAACAGCATTCCCTGGATTCAACCGTAAAAAGCGGAAGAAAGCAATCACCCAAGCAACATAAAAATCACAAGGTGATCCAAATTCGTTTAAATAAAATCAACAGTAGGATTAAACACTCTCTTTAATCAAAACTTTTATCTCTCTTAGTACTTCATGGAAGCAAGCTATCGTTGACACACTTAAATTATTTGCTATAATCAATAAATATTAATCAAACTAATCCAACAACACCGCGCAAGCGATTCAATTTTCAACTTTCCGCTTTTCTCACAAGCGATTTTAAAAATCAATTCTCATCAATAATTTGCAAACTACTGCTTTAATTCAACAGCAATTCACATATCATGTGTAACTTTTTGTTCTGAACAAAGATATCACATCAATTTTCCTCTCACTTTAATATTTCAGGATTTCATTTTTACACTACTTCAACATTTCTCCCGTATGTACAATTTTATTTATCTAAAAACTCTTTAAATATTTGTCAGACCATCATCAAATTCGGTATTTACATAAAATTCGCAGTTCTCGATAAACTAACAATATCTTTTCAAGCCCCAAAGCAATAGTTTAATAATTAACCCCCCCACAAAATATGCACATATAATCTTATGTATAAATATTTAAAAACCGTAATAATTTATAAACCGTGCTATCTACATTCACCAAATTCAATATTCATGTATAGTTTATACTCCAAAATAAGAATTTTAACTCAATTTTGCTCCAACGTTAATAGTTTATAAACTCACTTTTGTACATATGCCATAATTTTAAAAAATCGATTTTTATCAACAATTTGTAAACTACTGCTTTGATTCAGCTGCAATTCACATGTCATGTGTAACTTTTCGTTCTGAACAAAGATATCACATCAGTTTTCCTCCCACTTCAATATTTTAGGATTTCAATTTTACACTACTTCAACATTTCTCCCGTATGTACAATTTTATTTATCTAACAACTCTTTAAATATTTATCCGACCGTCATCAAATTCAGTATTTACATAAAATTCGCAGTTCTCGATAAGCTAACAATATCTTTTCAAACCCCAAAGCAATAGTTTAATAATTAACCCCCCCACAAAATATACACATATAATCTTATGTATAAATATTTAAAAACCGTAATAATTTATAAACCGTGCTATCTACATTCACCAAATTCAATATTCATGTATAGTTTATACTCCAAAATAAGAATTTTAACTCAATTTTGCTCCAACGTTAATAGTTTATAAACTCATTTTTGTACATATACCATAATTTTAAAAATCGATTTTTATCAACAATTTGTAAACTACTGCTTTGATTCAGCTGCAATTCACATGTCATGTGTAACTTTTCGTTCTGAACAAAGATATCACATCAGTTTTCCTCCCACTTCAATATTTTAGGATTTCAATTTTACACTACTTCAACATTTCTCCCGTATGTACAATTTTATTTATCTAACAACTCTTTAAATATTTATCCGACCGTCATCAAATTCAGTATTTACATAAAATTCGCAGTTCTCGATAAGCTAACAATATCTTTTCAAACCCCAAAGCAATAGTTTAATAATTAACCCCCCCACAAAATATACACATATAATCTTATGTATAAATATTTAAAAACCGTAATAATTTATAAACCGTGCTATCTACATTCACCAAATTCAATATTCATGTATAGTTTATACTCCAAAATAAGAATTTTAACTCAATTTTGCTCCAACGTTAATAGTTTATAAACTCATTTTTGTACATATACCATAATTTTAAAAATCGATTTTTATCAACAATTTGTAAACTACTGCTTTGATCCAACTGCAATTCACATGTCATGTGTAACTTTTTATTCTAAACAAAGATATCACATCAGTTTTCCTCTCACTTCAATATTTTAGGATTTCATTTTTACACTACTTCAACATTTCTCCCATATGTACAATTTTATTTATCTAACAACTCTTTAAATATTTATCAGACCGTCATCAAATTCAGTAAATACATAAAATTTGCAGTTCTCGATAAGCTAACAATATCTTTTCAAACCCCAAAGCAATAATTTAATAATTAACCCCCCCACTAAATATGCACATATAATCTTATGTATAATTATTTAAAAACCGTAATAATTTATGAACCGTGCTATCTACATTTATCAAATTCAGTATTCAAATATAGTTTATGCTCCAAAATAAGAATTTTAACTCAATTTTGCTCTAACGTTAACAGTTTATAAACTCACTTTTGTACATATGTCATAGTTTTTTTAAAAATCAATTTTTATCAGCAGTTCGTAAACTACTGCTTTGCTTCGACTGCAATTCACATATCATGTGTAACTTTTCGTTCCAAACAAGGATATCATTTCGATTTTTCTCTCACTTCAATAGTTTAGAATTTCATTTTTACACTACTTCAACATTTCTCTCATATGTACAATTTTATTTATCTAACAACTCTTTAAATATTTGTCAGATCGTCATCAAATTTAATATCTACATAAAACTCGCGATTCCAAATAAACCCATTGCTCCATTTAATCTCCCAAAATAAAATTTCAATAGATTAAACATATCATTTAACATAATAAAATTCAATATGTAAAATATACAATTCTGAGCCAAATTCAGCACAGTTCAATAAATAACAGTCCAATAAATTAACAATTCAACAATTTAACATTGTAGCATAAAACACAGATGCATGTTTTGTTATACTTGACTATATTAAACATGTTCAACTCAGCAACAACAGCCTTCAATAATATAATTAAAAATAGACTTTTTAGCATTATTTATAATTCTGCTGCTGAAGCTATTACAATTACACTATACATATGCCATTGGAGTCGGACAATGGCATAATTCTCTTTCTTACTGTCATCAGTTAATCATTATAAAATATTCATCATTGTTAACTTAGCACTTCACGCACAGAATTTATCAGTCTTTAATTCAATGAATAAATAAGTCATTTTTCATCCATCTATGTCCTCTCGCTTTAACATTAGACAATAAACAATCTCGCACTCACCAGTCATGCTTTCAACATATTGTTTAATTAACATATCAACAATTCAATGCATCAATAACTTAGCAACAACTATATAGGTAGATCAATAAATATTAAGGGAGGGAACAATAAATAACTTCATAATAATTCACACGTCACTTTAATAAATAAGATTTCGTCCAACAGTGCCAGCTCAAGCTGACCAGGTTATGTGGTCATTCCATCCACCATGTCCAACCAGAGAGCTGAACTTTCGATCGCGGCCGGCCACGCGTACAGATGCAGAGGCTCGTCCGTGTGAAGCCAGCGCTTCGGCTGCCGTCGGATAGAGGAAAAGGTCAGAGCTATACACTATCTGTCCTACTCTTTCGCGACGTCGTTGGTAACTCGGTAGTCTCGGTATCGCGCAAGCATGATGGAAACCGCTCGAATTTGAACGGCTACTCTTATTTGCCATGTACTATGAAACTTACCATGTTACCATTATTACCATGTAAAATAAAAATTGAAAATAAATAAATTATTATTCATAAAGAATCCTTCTTTTTACAAACTAAATCACTTTTATCTCATAAGTTAGCAGTACGAAATAAGCAGAGTTAATTTTTATAAATTTGTAGCTAATTTGTTAAAAAGTAATTGGCAAAGAAAAGTTCGTTACTCTCTGCTTTTATTATTATACATTTTTTAATAATATTCAAGTAAAGAAGATGAAGTTGGTCGCAAAGAAATTTAATCGAGATAACGCTTTGTTGCTTATTTATCGCTAAATATTTGCCAAAGGAAAATATTAAATTGCTATTTTCTTTTCTTAGTTAACAAATTGATATCTTCTACGTAAACGCTCGTTATTAGGTAACGGTTGTTGCTATCGATTCGGGGTTTCAGATATTTTGTTTAAAAATTGAAAAGAAGTCATTTCAATTGTTTAAACAATTTTTTTACAAAAATAGTCACTCATCGGATTCGGTCGCCGGACGATGTTGCGAGTGACATAGTATAGTCTTTTCTTCAATATTAACATTTTTGCTAGTTAACAAATGGATGTCTCGAGATCGAGTGTCCGACTTTTATAATTTTTTTTTTAACAACGTTACAGCATCGTCCGACAACCGAATCCGATGAGTGACTTTTTTGCAAAAAATTATTTAAACAGTTTAAACTTTTTCGCAATGTAAAATTGCAATACTTAAATTTACAAAATTGTTAGAACGATTGGAACATGAAAGTATATTGCATTAATTTCTTGCGCACCTTATTTTTGAAAAATTTTGAATAATTTCCGAGAAAAAAATTAAATTTATGTACGCGTAAGAGCAGCAAAGAAGCGTGGGCTGAGTGAGCGCGCGATAGACAGCGGCAAGTATATCTTAAAGGCGATGGGCAGAATCTGCGCGCGGCGAGCGAGACAAGGCGACAACGCGCGTTGACACTTAATTTCGCTCGTGTGTCGTCATATCGTCTCGCTCGCGCGTTGTCTTTTTGTCTCGCTCGCTACGCGCAGATTCTGCCCATCGCCTTTAAGATATACTTGCCGCTGTCTATCGCGCGCTCACTCAGCCCACGCTTCTTTGCTGCTCTTACGCGTACATAAATTTAATTTTTTTCTCGGAAATTATTCAAAATTTTTCAAAAATAAGGTGCGCAAGAAATTAATGCAATATACTTTCATGTTCCAATCGTTCTAACAATTTTGTAAATTTAAGTATTGCAATTTTACATTGCGAAAAAGTTTAAACTGTTTAAATAATTTTTTGCAAAAAAGTCACTCATCGGATTCGGTTGTCGGACGATGCTGTAACGTTGTTAAAAAAAAAATTATAAAAGTCGGACACTCGATCTCGGAGACATCCATTTGTTAACTAGCAAAAATGTTAATATTGAAGAAAAGACTATACTATGTCACTCGCAACATCGTCCGGCGACCGAATCCGATGAGTGACTATTTTTGTAAAAAAATTGTTTAAACAATTGAAATGACTTCTTTTCAATTTTTAAACAAAATATCTGAAACCCCGAATCGATAGCAACAACCGTTACCTAATAACGAGCGTTTACGTAGAAGATATCAATTTGTTAACTAAGAAAAGAAAATAGCAATTTAATATTTTCCTTTGGCAAATATTTAGCGATAAATAAGCAACAAAGCGTTATCTCGATTAAATTTCTTTGCGACCAACTTCATCTTCTTTACTTGAATATTATTAAAAAATGTATAATAATAAAAGCAGAGAGTAACGAACTTTTTCTTTGCCAATTACTTTTTAACAACAAATTAGCTACAAATTTATAAAAATTAACTCTGCTTATTTCGTACTGCTAACTTATGAGATAAAAGTGATTTAGTTTGTAAAAAGAAGGATTCTTTATGAATAATAATTTATTTATTTTCAATTTTTATTTTACATGGTAATAATGGTAACATGGTAAGTTTCATAGTACATGGCAAATAAGAGTAGCCGTTCAAATTCGAGCGGTTTCCATCATGCTTGCGCGATACCGAGACTACCGAGTTACCAACGACGTCGCGAAAGAGTAGGACAGATAGTGTATAGCTCTGACCTTTTCCTCTATCCGACGGCAGCCGAAGCGCTGGCTTCACACGGACGAGCCTCTGCATCTGTACGCGTGGCCGGCCGCGATCGAAAGTTCAGCTCTCTGCCCCCCTGCATACATCGATGAAACGGCGAGAATGAATCAGGCGAGCATCGAGCATTTAGTGAATAAATTAAGATACAATGTCAAGCCACGTCGAAGGTTTAGCAATCCCGACGGTCCGGAGGGACGTCTTCGCAAATTTCAAAAAACTCTGACGGCATTGATCAAGTACGAGCGACTCGAGTTGAATTATCAGAGAGCCGACGAAACCAGAGGTTATGTCGACCAGGTATTTGTATTATTAATTGTCATTCGCAATACATTATTCAACAATGATTGTTGTTTTAATGTCGTGATTTTTTTCACCGAAGCTCATTTTCTGCACTGTCAGCATATTAATAATTTTAATTAGTTTCTGCGATTCACGCTTGTTTCGAGGCAGCTCCGTACCGTATATCCGATATTAGAAATTTCATAAATTATTTTTATAGTTAATATTCGAAGCAATACGAAATGGACCTGCACATAAAGAAACAATGGATTTGGCCAATTTTTGGATAATAGAAAAGCAACTGGTGCACAAACTGTTTAAAGTTCTTGTGCCAAGGTATGAGAATTACACTACCTCATTTACAAAGCTTCACAGAGCACCGCATGATTATCCCGCGAACTACTACGACAGATCAATTTTGGAACTCAGAGGTAGGTGTTATCCTAGAAATTTTTCGATAGGCCAACAAAGAATTTCATTTATTTATACAATTATTTATCCCTTCTTTTTTTAGGTAACATATATCCAAATGTAGAGCAGTACAATCCATACAAAAGGAATTTACTTCATAATCAGCTGCTTGACGCTGCAAAGAGAGACTATAGGATGGAGAAATACAAAGAGGTTGCAGACAATATAAAACAATAAAAATGGAAGGCAAGGAGAGTTCTCTTAAAAAACGTTCTTGTACAGTCTGTTTTATTAATTATTTAGGACTTTATATTATTAAAATAGAAATAGTATAAAATTTACAATATTAAACGAGGATAAATTTCATTTCTTTACTTTCCGTGAGCGAAAGAGCTTAATGGGTAATGCTCTTTGAATTCTTCCAAATGCTTTTCCATAATATTCATTTGCTTCCTGAAATTTTAAAATTATTAAAAATGAATATAAATTTGATACTAGGAATTCTAATTAATATTTTCGTAACTGTATACCGCGCCATACCTAATGTGATCAGGGATTTCCTTGTAGACGTCTGTAAATAGATTCTTCCAATGCGGCTTGATCTTACGTTCCGCATTCTCGAAAGCATGAATAATTTCCTTTTTCGTGGACTCTGTTAATTCTTGTTCTCTCTTTGCACACCATAATCCAAGCGATTCTAGATACCGGCGGAATTTTGAAACCGGCGCATTGGCATTCCATTTGGCGATCTCGTCAGTCGATCGGTAAGACGTAGAGTCGTCTGACGTACTGTGATGCCCAATTCTAAAAGGTTTTTTTCTCTTTTTTTACAACGAATAATTAATTAACTATATTAAAACTTTTACTGTGCAGAAAAGTATCTTAGTGAAAAAGATAAAATTAATATATATTATTATTTCTCACCTGTAAGTCATGGCTTCTATCAAGACAGGTTTCTGTTCACTTAGGCACAACTTCTTGGCACTTTTTGTGGCATTGTACATCGCGATCACGTCGTTGCCATCCACTCGGATCGTATTAATCCCGTAAGCTGGACCCTTGGCCGCAATACCATCTCCATTAAGCTGTTCTTTCACTGGGGTGGAAATGGCATATCCATTGTTTCGGCTGATTAAAGCAATATCTAATTATCGTTCATTAATTTGAAGATAAAAATGAGGATTACTAAAAAAAATTACCAAATAAAGACGATGGGACACGATAAAGTGGCCGCGAAATTGAACGCTGCATGAGTATCGCCTTCGCTCGCTGCGCCTTCACCAAAGTAACAGATCACGCATGCCTCCTTTTTATCCAATTTAAAGGCGTAAGCAGTTCCTACAGCTATAAAAAGTATAAATTTTTGTTTCAAAAACAAACGCTTGCACGTTTGTCACGATTATTCGTCAAATTTGTGAATGCCAACCTTGCGGAAGTTGGGTCGCTAACGGGGACGATATAGTTGTAAAATTTAATTCTTTAGAGCCATAATGCACTGGCATTTGCCTTCCTTTCCCTTCATCCTCACAATTGCCATAACACTGATTCATGAACTTATCCAGTGGATGGCCACGATGCAACAGCACACCTGTCGCATATTATACTATATTTTAAATGCGTGTAATATGACAGACGAATAATGCACGACTCAGTCTCATACCAGCCTCACGATACTGCGCGTAAATTACGTCTTCCAGCGTCAAAGCTGCAGCTGAACCAATTTGCACAGCTTCTTCGCCAGTATTCGTCATGTAAAACGAAATGCGACCCTGTCTGTGCGCTTCATACATGATCTTGTCCATAATATTCAAAGTCACCATATCCCGATACATTTTCAACAGATATACATCGTTTAGCTGTAATAAAAAAATAACGTTCAATGTTCCGTGCTTCATTTCGGTATTGTTTTTAATTAAAAATTTTGTTTTATTGCTAATACTCGTTAAGCTTAAAAAATAGTCATCGTTCTACCGTTTGTCGATCAAACCTTTTCATCTTCAGGCAATTTAGCCTGAGAAGAATCTATAGTCCTATATATTGGAATAGGTCCATAATTATTTCCATTGATGAACTGAATATTATTCGTGAAAACATTATTAATCCCCAGGAATTGTGGCTCACTTGATTCACTGCTGTATTGTTTTATCTAAAAAAAGAAAAAAAAAGAACTTTTCGAAAGAACAAGACTACGCGAGGCTGTAATTAAACAAATAATTACACAATCGCACAGTATATATGATTAATGGAGTCATTATCACATACGTGAGTTGCAATTCCGTAAATGTATTTTATAATGAATTACATTCATTTTTAATTTACAGATTAATTTCTAGTTGACTTATTTGTTATCTTTATCTAGCTTTAAGAAAAAAAAAAAAAAAAATAGAAAAAAAGAGAGAGAGAAAAAGAATTAAAATGGAATTAAAATTAATTTTAATTATGAGGCGATAAAATGTTGAAAAAAAATTGTGGAAGAATATTACAAGAATCGATGAGCAACGGTTCGTTTACGTGCGAGTAAGTACCTGTAGTAGAATACGTCGAAAACGCGGAGCACTTCGGAGTAAATTTCTCGTCATCATCTTGGATTATTTCTGCGATTACTCCAGTCCGGTACATGAAGCAATAATGCCTGGGAGAACTCACGCAACACACGTCATGCGTGTATACGTAAGCGCGACACACTGGTAGGATAAGTGAGGATAGGCGAGCGATAAACTGAGGTTAACGTAATAACAAGTGTGTTTACATCGATTCATTTTGACATTAAAAGCGAGATACATCCGGTATTCATAGTGAATATCGGTATTCATTATAAACGACATAAATAATCATGGATCCATTAACTCAAATGGATTTATATGGACTGCTTGGTGTAGAACCAACGGCTTCTATGCCAGAGGTAACGTATGCATTTTTACGTTGTTTTTTTTTATACTTGCATTTATGTGTGCAAAAAGCATGTACTTTTATTTTATAATGGAGCCAAATATATCACGTAATTAAGAAATATTAAGAAAAAAAAACACTGACAATATATATATATTTTTAGATTAAAACGGCATATCGTAAAAAGGCTTTGACTTGCCATCCTGACAAGAATCCTGACAACCCGAGAGCTGCGGAATTGTTTCAAGAACTCTCGAGAGTATTGGAAATATTAACGGATACTAAGGCCAGAGTAAGTATATTGATATTTTTTTAAACATTATTAACATTATCATTAAATATTTTTCTTCTTAGACTTTTAGAAAGTCTCATAGCTGGTTTAATTTATTAAAAATATATTATAAAACAAGGCAGCATATGATCAAGCTATTGCTGCCAGGAAGCAGGCAAAGGAACGTGTAAGACAGTTTGATGCCAAGAGGAAGAAATTAAAGGAAGACTTGGAGGCACGTGAGGAAGCCTATAGGAGGTCATGTGAGCCTGCATCTAAATCCCAAAATAAATCTGATGAGGAACAAACAAAAGTATGTGACTTAATTATTTGTAAGATTTTTTAAATTATTTTATTTATTTATTATAAATTATAAAATATATATTATATTTTATTAAATTTTTTTTATTTAAATACATAAAATATGTCTAATTATTTAGGCGGAAGTCAAAAGATTGCAAGAATGGTACAAACAAATAGAAGAAGAAATGGTTTTTACACGAAAGCTCTTTTTGGAGAAACTCCATGAATCATCAAACAACTCTACATCTGATGTGGGAGACTTTCGAATTAAAATTAGATGGAAGGTACCAGATGGTGATTCAACAAATGGTGGATATAATTATGATAATCTACATAAAATATTTTCCAAGGTAACGTTATATATTTTTAATTTTACTTTTTTTTTTTCGATTTTAGATATGTTTAAATGTTTTTAAATATTATTTTTCTGCAGTATGGAGACATAGGTGCTCTTGTCGTATCTACAAAGAAAGGCAGTGCCATGGTTGAATTTGGAGATAAAAATGCAGCAGTAAGTCTAGAAGATGTTCGATAATAATAAAAAAAAAAAAAAAAAAAAAAAAAATAAAAAAAAGATTACATAACATTAAATATTTAAATTAAAAATTCTGTAATAAACTGTTTATTTTAGGAAACAGCACTTCTAGCGGAAATCGGTTTAGCCGCCAACCCGCTAACGTTACGTGGTTTGTGGGATACACAAAAACGTTCAAGCAATACTGCGAGTAGTACAAATTATAACATCGGAAAGTCTACATTTCCTGCAGCCGCACATATGAAGAGTAATCCGTGTGCAACTGTTAGTTTTTCTTCTGCACCTAATATATTCGTACGTATTATTTGCAGCTTATAATAAACTGAAGGTCTTAATTTATTGCGCGCGTAATAACACTGTAGTATTTTTTTTTTTACTTTATATAGACACAGCAACCGAAAATGTCGGACGCAGAGCTTGAAAGTTCTGTTTTGGCTAATTTAAGGAGAGCGGAGGAACGCAAACGTCTCATAGAGAAATTAAAGGCAGAGGAAGAAACTTAATCGTAAAATTAATAGAACTTTATTTATGTATTTATTTTTTCTATGTGAGAAATGTATCCGTGATAAAATAAAATTTAATCTTTCAATGTTTAACTCTACTCAATTCGTCAGATGTAAAACGCAATACTGTCGAAATAGCATTTAACATGTGCCGTTTGCTCGACACATCGTTCGTTGTTAAATAATTAATAAATACATTTTTCAGATATTCCAGATTAGCACCCTCTCTCGATTTGCATGCTTCTAATCTGTAATATAAATTTTTTTTAAATTTGTTCTGCATGTAAAATATCTATTTGACTGTTTTTATTACATTATAGTTACCTAGTGATATGCGCCTTTAACTTTTTCATTTCTTCCAGTTGCTGTTCTTTTATGTGAACCATTTCTCTTTGTTGTTCTCTTAAAGTAGCTTCTAATTCCAAAATTTTTTTCCTAGATGATGACATTTGCACTTCTTTCCTGGCTAATTCTTGAGTATAATGTAATATCGGAGGACTGTCGTTCGTCAGCAATCCTGTTACCAAATCGTTAACTGGCTCGATAGTATTTTCGTATCTCTTTAAATGCATATTATTTTCCGTTGCACCGGCAGTATCTTTATTAGGTAATAATGCTCGAAATGACGTTTTTAGTGTCAATATTTCTTTATCCTTCTCCTCCATAAGAGCTATAGATCTCTCCCTTTGTCGCAATAATTGTTGTTCCAATACGGAAATTCTATTACGATACTCGTTATCTTTTTGGTGCAACGTATGCTCTAGTTTTGAACATTCTTCTTGAAATAGCTGGGAACAGTTTGATTTATTATTTTTCTAATGGAAAATTATATATATTAAAAATTAATTATTATTAGGATAATTACTTTTTGTTGATGCTCCAATTGTTCCTGTAAAACTTTTTCTTTATTTAACATTTCGCTGTTAATCGTACGTATCCTTTCCTCCAAATTGCTATTATGAATTTTAAGTAAATTCAACTGAGTTTTATCGTGATCTTTATCATGCATCAGAGTAAGACAGTGCCTTTGTTGTTGAGTATTACGAAGTACATTAGACGACGTATTATATTTGCACATTATTTGATGCTTGTAATCTTCAAATTCTTGTAAAAGCGCATCATATTTTTCCTTGTAATCCGGATGTTCATCCCGTAAATCTAAACTATTTAGTAATGCTAAACATATATATATTTAAATTATTTATTTAAGATCATAATTTTATCCTCCACGCTTTATCAAATGTTAATGTCACTTACATTTTACATAGGCCGAGTCTTTCTTTTTATTGTCAAGATCTAATAAACGAGTATATAAAAATTTTATCTTGGAAATAATTTCCTCCGGATGATCACTCGACGTTATTTCGTTGTGTTCGATGTCCTGTAAAGCAGCTAATTGGTCCTTTAATTTTTGAATGACTAATTGATCCTGTTGCCTCAATCTGTCGTAACCACCAACAATTTCAGAAAGTTCAGCTAATCGAGCCTCCAAACCAGTGACCCTTGTCTCGTGCACGATAACCGAGAGTCTCGCTTGCTGTTCTGCAGCAGCCACTCTTTTTTGCTCCTACATTAAAACATACTTAAATTTGTTACGTCTCAACAACTTCGCCATATAACGTGCAAAATAATTTTCAAAAAATCTTACTTCACGAATTGCATTTAAATGTTGCTTTTTCATTAAGGCCATCTCAGATTGTAAGGAAAGAAGAAGCGGCGGTGTCTCTTTTGCAGCTTCTTCAGCTTGTTTCAGCTTGGTTTTGGTAATTTCGAGCTCGGCCTCGAGAATCTTGCATTGCGTCTTATTCGCAAGATGCGTTTTCAATTGCCCTTCCAAATGTTCTTTACTACGTTGCTCTTCGTATAACAATTTTTGTAATTCTCTGAAAAAAAATTGTTCGTGGATATAGCTTATATAGTTTTAATGTAAGATATTAATTTTTATATTCTGATCGTAATCGTAAATATTTCTGAAATATATAAATTTACATGATAAGAAAAATTATAACAATACTTTAATTTTTTTACAGATTCAGCATGTTCTTTCTCCCTATCGTGCCGCTCCATGATTAATTTACACTTTATATGCTCAATTTCGGAATGATTAACATTTTGAGCCTTCTTTAATCTGTCTTTCAGATCTTTAATTACTTTTTCACACTGCAAATATTAATGTTTAATTGAACAATCCTGATAAAAAATTAGATATTAAATTTTTCATCTTACTTCATCACGTTCGCTTCTTAAATGCATCTTATCCACTTGGAAATTTGCTTCCATTTTTGACTTTTCTGCTGATAGAGTGGCCAATTGATTCATTAATATACCTAGCTGATTTTTTAAATGCTCTATAGTTTCGGTATCTTCCGGATCTGTTTGACTCGCGCGTGTCTAAAATTGATAAAAATCATAGAACATTATTAATATAATTAATTGTATAAGAAAAAAAATTATCCTACCTGTTGGTTGGATGTATCATTTTTAAGAATGGATTCTTCTATTTTGGATTTTTCTACTTTGCTTGTATCTTCTATATTTTCATTGATTATTGCAATCTTCTTATCTAAGATAAGAATTTTTTATAAAGCAATGTATTAAGAAATTTCTTTAGCGGTATATTCGCGTATTAAAATAAGTCTGTACCTTGATTTTTTTCTCCTGATAAATTATTCTCATTTTGCCCAATGCTCTTTTTCTCTTCAGAAGTTGCCATTATTGCTTATCAAATATAAATTATTGAATATTTTAATTCGTTAATCAGTCTGAAAAAAAATTATTAAATTCGACTTTAGATGTTAATGTAATTTAAATTTTAGAAAAATTTATTTAACATGATTAGGTTTAAAAACACATATACATTAAGTTTTAAATAAGTTTATTTAATCTAATATGACATATTAATATATGTAAATATTTGATTCAGTCGGAAACTTTTTTATTCTCTGCATTCCCAGTATTATCATTACAAGCAGACTTAGTTGAGGACTCTATTTCTAGTGTTACTGGACCGCTATTCTGTATGCAAACTTCCATCATTGCACCAAATTTACCATCTGCATAAATTTGTCAAAAATATAAATTAAAAACTTGTTCATATTTTATTTCATTTTTAGCAAGTACAAATAAATTAATTATACATTTATTAGACTATCATATTACCTTTAATCAATTCTGGGACATATTCTTTACGAAGTTCAGCAAGAAAATTCATGTAAAAGGACTCTGATTCTTGAGCAGGCATTGCTCTGTGAAAATCTAATTTATTCCCTTTTAATACATGATATAATGTAAACTGACTAATGCACAATATTTCATATTTTTTATCTGCTACACTGGCACCCCATCTTTTACCCTTGTCACCATCAAAAATTTTTGTATTTAATATTTTCCTTACACTAGGACAGAAAAATTTACATTTAGTTCTGTATGTATACATCTAAAACTATATTCATTAGTATTATTTCTTTTTATTTCTTTACATGTATTTCATATCTGCCACTTCATCATCTCTTTTTATACCAATTAATACACATAGTCCATTCCCAATGCTACTAATAATTTCACCATCAACTGAAACATCAAATTTTGACTTTAACTATTGTCATATAAAATCCCATATGATTCAAATTATTTTTTATTAATCTATTACAGAAACATCAAGCATTAACATTCGTATTATATAATAAAATTATTTCTTTTCGTATTAATACAAATTTATGCAGATTTGTAAACATTTCGGCAGGAAGTATGTCTAATTTACAAATATAATTTTACCTGAAACTGAAGCTTTCGATACTCGTTGTATCACAGCCTTCATATTAGCAATCGTTCAATCTCACGCACGAGACTGATACGCCCTAATGCTAGAGCTGATAAATATTTCTTTTCAGAATTGAATGAAGTGGGCCTTCTTCGATTTGCTGGACGTCCAGTTCAAAGGATCCAAGTACTAATTGCTACAATACAATTATTGTAGTCGGTGCATTAAAGGCACAACATGCGCTCTCACAAGAAAACGTTCTCAAAATACATGACACATGCGGCATAGATTGGTCCATCAATTTTACTTTATCAAGTTTACTTGTTGCAAGAACTGCAGCGATGCAAAGCGATGTTATCAGATGTTATGTGCACAGCTGTTTGAGATTTCAGACTTGCTCTTTGTAATTGAACTACACGAACTAGTTCAGAAGTTATCTCTTTTTTTTCTAATATGCAAAGAGAGAGATAACCTGTCAACTAGTGCACAGTGGTCGCAGATTTTAGACGGGCACATACGCACACTAGGCGCAATGCCGTGTCCGTGTGTGCCCGTAGCGCCTGCTAATGCCTCGGACGCAGAGAGTCCAACTCGGAATCGCGGCTTCCACGCGACAGATACAGAGGCTCGTCCGTGTGAAGCCAGCGTTTCGGCTGCCGTCGGATAGAAGAACAGGCCAGACCTATACCCTGTCTGTCCTGTTCTTTCGTGGCGTCGCCGGCAGATATCTCAGATCCGCTTCTCGGTAACATCGCGGAGTCTTAAATAATTTTAAATAGTACGAAATCCGAGTCACCGAATTGTGTACGGTTCAACATTTTTAAAGTATAATGTAATATAAGTTTTTAATGTACAATGCAACAAAAATTTTCCGTCCCACTTAAACAGACTGCGGACTGTCGGTTGTATATACTTTTCATATTTTCTGCAAGTACAACCGGTGTGGTTAAAAATTTTTGATGCATCCTACACATCATTTCTCCTAAAGCAATATAATATTAGTGCAAATAAATATATGTAATATATGTATACAGGCGCGCGCCTGTATTTTAATTCAAGGAAATAAGACAGCTGTCTTATTTAATTCATTAAATAAAAAAATTGTAAAAAAAAAGCATCATTTCTCTGAAAGTAATATATATTAAAGTATATGCATATAAAAATATATAAGTATACATAAAACATATGTAATATAACAATTAAAATAAAAAGAAATAAAGACAATTAAATAAGAAATTTCTAAAAAAAAAAAAAAAAAAGCATGCGACTCACGAATCTGCATGAGCTTCAGCGGAGTTGTTGCCGGTGACTGTAACATAAATAGGAAAATATTAATCAGATATGTTAGTTAGTTAATAAGACTCATATAAAAAAAGTAAAGGTTTCTTTTTAATAAAGATTTTGATTTAAAAATTAATGCTTACCTTAAAGTTGCTTCGCCGATGCAGGATGCCCCCCGGGTCTGCTCCTCCTCTCAGATGGGAGGTCGTCGTCGTCGAGTCATCTTTTCGCGCACTGGAAACTCTCGCGAAATACTGTCATTAACCACCAACACTATCACTCATAATTTAAATTATCACCCATTAGTTTACATTATCACTCACAGTTTAAATTATTATTAAAACACGGCACCCCGTATTATAAACGAAAACGCGACACTGTACACTCACACTCACACTCACTCACATAATATTCACCGCGCACTTCATAACACTATGACTCATATTCACCGCGCACTTTATTACACTATCACTCATACCAAGTTTAAATTATTATAAAACAAGGAAAAATTGTTCGAATAGGACTTTAAAACTACTAAAATACGCGTAGCACAATCCGGCGTAACGCGAATCTCTCAAGCAGAAGATACCGTTTCCCGAATTGCATGTAATAGTAGTGACCTTTAATAACGGCATGACTCATTGCGGCAACGGCGACTAACGCGCGTAAGCTAGGGTAAAGTGCGTCAGGCCTTACCGCGGATCGCGTACGTGAGTCCTGAAGTACCGAAAGAAACGAGAAAACGAGGGAAAAGTTGAAGGAAGGCATCTTCATGCTCTGTTCTGTTCGCGACCGTGCATGTGAGAGAGAACGCACGAGTGATCGCTAAGAAATCATTAGAGGCGCCTATAATTATTTCTTAGCGATCACTCGTGCGTTCTCTCTCACACGGTCGCGAACAGAACAGAACATGAAGATGCCTTCCTCCAACTTTTCCTCGTTTCTCGCTTCTCTCGATACTCCAAGGTTCACGTACACGATCCGCGGTAAGGCCTAACGCACTCCACCCTAGCTCACGCGCGTTAGCCGCTGTCACCACAGTGAGTCAGGTCATCATTGCCGGTCACTATACACTATTAGCACGTCTTACCGGACAGAAAATCAACACTCCGCAAGAGATAACGCGTACTCCGGCTGTACGACGATCAATTAAAAAATAAATTGAAACGCGAATTACTATATCCCGAAAGCGCGAAACAATATTCCGATCACGAAAAAGCATCCTTGTTTTATGATAAAATAACGTTCTCCGCGCACTAGATCACTCGCGGGATATTCACGACACTTCCGTTAAATCTTTAAACACGACCCTGAGACGTAAGCGCGGTCTAACTGTCACTTTAATCCTTCGGTCGGTGTAACGAACGATACAAAACTTGCACGAAGCATCGATATAAAACGGGCCGCGATATAAAATATTCCTACCGCGGTAGACACTCGCGGGATAGTCCACGACACTTCCTATTAACCTTGGATCCCGACACAAGAATCTAACTGTCACTTCAAGCAAGGTCCACGTCACCTTGTTGCGCGGTCAAAAGTCGTCGGTAGAATGACCGCGAAAACTTCCCTCAACCCCTTCCATGTTTTTCCTACTATCGCGCGGGATATTCTTTACCCCCTTGTGTTACCCCCACCGGGGGGGTATTCACTATCCCGCTTTTTATCTCTACCGTTATTCAAAACGCGCAACGACCTTTTTCGTTAAATTTTTTATTTTGACTCAAGAAATCAATAGATCAATAAGATATCGAACAAAATAAAATATTATTTATAATTTCACTCTCCCGCGTTTTATTTCTACCGCACTTTAGAACGCGTTACCGCCTTTCTCGTTAAATTTTTTATTTTTATTTAAGAAATCGATAGCTCAATAAGACATCGAACAAAACAGAATATTAATTGTAATTTTTCTGTTTCAGATAGTACTTTAACATTGAAGGAAGGACCGACCCGACATTCCGCAGACATCCTGAGAAGAGGAGGAGAACCAGGAAGGGTATCAGGCATCGGCGGAGCAACTTTTTGGTGAGAATTAATTCTTTTTTATAAAATCTTTATTAAAATAAAGCTTTATCTTTACATTAATTTAAATGCTAACATATCTACATTAATATGTTTTATTTTATGTTACAGTCACCGGCAGAACTTTAGAACTCTGCTGAAACACATACAGATTGGTAAGACATGATTTTCTTTTCGTAGTTTGTAATTGCGGTTTTTTAAAAAAATAGCGCGCGCATAGTTTCTTCTAGTAAATTATAAAATCATTACAAAATCTTTTTATTTTACTGTTAAGTTTATATTTCTGCTCTCATCTTATAACTCGGTGATGTTAGTGTGAAGCGAATCTGTGATAACTGCCGGCGACGCCGCGAAAGAGTAGGACAGACAGGGTATAGTTCTGGCCTTTTCTTCTATCCGACGGCAACCGAAACGCTGGCTTCACACGGACGAGTGCTGTATGGGCTACTGAATGTCTCGATCGGGTCTGACGCGTCGATCGTACTACTAGGCCGAGAAAATAATTTCTTCTATTAGGCACCACTGATTAATTGAAACAAATCAATAAAAAAAATATAATAAATTGCAGTAAAGTAAAATAGGCAGAAAAAAGAACGCGCACGTGTACCAACGTTGCCAGCAGCGCGTGCGACCGCGCGAGGTCCCCAAAATAGTGTAAACATGGCCTCGCGGTACAGTCACGGTGTCCAGCGAGTTTTAGCGAAATTAGAAGCCTCGATAAATTCGGAAAACTATTATGAAGCCCACCAGATGTATCGAACTTTGTATTTCAGGTGAGAGTCGGCCAAGCCGACCGCCTCGCGCCGTCGAGCCACGTCTCCACGTCATTAAAAATTTTGTCCGTCTCTAACCTCCTCCGCGCTTTGCAGATATCTCAGCCAGAAAAAATACTCGGAGCTTCTGGAGTTGCTTTACAATGGGTCGATGCTTCTATTACAGCACGAACAGGTACGCGTAATCGTTCACGCCTCGTGAGTCTCAAAGAAAAAAAAAAAAAAAAAAACGTGTTTCTTTTAAAATAATTATTACCATTTTTGTTGATGAGGTGAAATACTTCCTTACCTATGTGTTTTTAAATAAATAATTAATTAATTAATAGCCGAGAGATGCGTCAATAATGGGATATTAATTGCAAGGAAAACCAGGAACAGTTTTAATAATATTATAATGCTTAATGTTTTACAATTTATGTATTTTTATAGTATGCAAGTGGAGCTGACTTAGGAATTTTATTTGTCAATGTTTTGACACAATCTGAAACAGTACCTGTGCAAAGTTTCTTTGAGAAGATTACAAGCCTGTTTAGTTTAATGAGCCCTACATCACCTGAAAGAGAAGTATTTGTGCAATCTGCACTTAAATGGAGTGTAAAGAATACAGATTATAAAACTGGCCATCCAGATTTACATCAAAAAATAGCTCAAGTATTTTGGAGAGGTAATTTTGCAAGAATTAATACATTTTATATTTAATGCACTCATCCTGGATGTGGTATGAATAATGAATTTATTTTTCATTTAGAAAAGAATTATGTAATGGCAAGGCAACACTTTATACATAGCAGAGATGGTTCTGGGTGTGCAGCTATGTTGGTTGAACTTCACGAGCAGCGCGGATACATGAATGAAATAGATCTCTTCATAGCTCAAGCAGTTTTACAGTAAGCTTTGATTAACTCTACATCAATTTTAATATTAAAAATTTTAATAAGAGATATATGTTATAATTAAAACAAATGTAACTGGTTTAAAAATGTAAGTGCATTAGAACTACTTAGCTTAAGGTTTTGACATTTAATTCTATATGTGCATATTATTTTTAGGTATCTTTGTTTGCAAAACAAAGCAACGGCACAAGAGGCCTTTAATTCTTATACTTCAAGGCATCCAAAAATAAATAGTGGCCCACCATATCTCCTTCCTTTATTAAACTTTTTATTTTTTCTACTCAAAACCATTGATAGGTACGTCATACTTTATGTAAGTGATATATTTCTGATTATATAAGTACATCCTCCATTTTCCAATCTGGTGTGTTGCAGTGGTAAGCTAGCCGTGTTCACAGTGCTTTGTGAACAGTACCAGATATCTTTAAACAGAGATCCATTTTATCGACAGTACTTAGACAAAATAGGCCAACTTTTTTTCAATATTCCACCTCCACGTCCACGTAATCAAGGATTATTCGGTTCGTTATTGCAATCTTTCTTTAACGGCCTGGAAGATGAGGATTCGGACGACGAGCAACGAAACACAGCCTCAACGTCGCATGCCGCGCAAGAACTTGATTGATTAAAGGTGAAGCAACACTGTGCAGTGTGATGCTGGATACCGAACTTTTATATATTATTCTTCGACCCAAATATTTTCACCGACTGCACCTGTGTTAACTGAAAATGGAATTCCAAATTATGGACGTTATGTTCACGAAAGGGGAAGAATACTAAAGAAATTACTGTTATTTGAAGAAACGGTAATTATGAAATATGTAGAACCCTGACAGTACACTTGGACGACTTACAGGAATTTATCAAAGTTGTAAGTTATGTATACTGAATTCACAATAGTAGAATTCAGATAGGCACCTTGCGTATATATTTTATACATATCTAATACTTTCTATACTCCTTTTAGTCAAATAAGATTCACATATGTGCAATAACGTAACGCATGCTTTTGAATAAAGTCTTGAATGATTAATATTTGAAACGAGCAATAACGATAAGTTATTGAATTGTGTGTAAAAAAATTGGAGGAAACGTGAATTAACGTTATGATAGAAATTAATATTCTTCTCATTTTGTATGTACATGCTGTTATGAATTCAGGAATCACACTTGGACTTTGAATAAAATCCTTGCCATTAGTTACGACTTGTATACCGTGCATATAATCATGAATATACATGTATGTAACTGCAGGATCGAAAAATTATTTTATATAAACTGAAATACGTGTGGACAAATAAATGTGGCATAATTGTAGCTTCCGAAAAGAAAGAAAAAGAAAAAAAAAAAAAAAAAAAAAAAAGAATGCTTACCGAGACTGCTTGTTGCCGAGAAATCGAGAGATGTACACTCGGCATAACAAGCGATATATTTATTTATTGGATTCTCTATTGATATGGGTAATTATTTAAAACAATAGAAAAATACAAATTCATATATTTAATTAAGAAAATAAAATGACCATCGCACTGTGTAATAAAATCTTCACAGCATTAATTTAATAATATAACATAGCTGTGTATTAAAATAAAAATGAAATTATAGCCAACATTTGACTAATAAATTTAGCTTTGTAATAAATATATCTCTAGAAACACTTGTAAATGTATCCTTCATTATATTTTATTGTCCATTATATTATAGAATAATAAAATGTCTGATTTAGCATCGGTTTACTTCCACCAATATTAGATTGTTCGATTTGTCATCGGCGATAGTGCCGCTTACGTAATGGACTTTCTCGAAATTAAAATAATTATTTGATTTTACACTGAAAAGCAGATATGGCATGGCATTTGCTGAGGCGACGGCAGCTAGCAGAACGCGACTTTAGCGTCGTGTGCGTCGAGTTACATATGTGCCGCATGTATTTTATACCGCGCCGGCCGGTTTGCCGAAGACTGATTTTTCCCCCCGTTCTCTCAACCCTTGCCTCTGCCGCTTAGAATTACGTACATACATACGTATATACCGCGCCGGCCGGTTTGCCGAAGACTGATTTTTCCCCGTTCTCTCCTCTCATCTCCTCTCATCTCTTGGCTCTGCCGCCTAGGATTACGTACGCTAGCCGCTGTCGTTGCAAAAAACGCTACGTCTGCTCTTCGGTGTATGGACTTAACATACGAAATGACGAATTTGTCGATCCCAAAGTTTTTCAGCGCGAAAGCTCGGCACCTCCGCCGTGCTACCAATTTACTCTTTCTAATCTTCTGATATTTCTCGAGCGTTTTCGAAGTCTCCGCGCCGAGAAACCTCGTTACTAACGAATTTATCATTTACTTAAAATTTCTCGACCATCTAAAATGTCTTTATTGTTTTTTCTAGGTTAGGTCGTTAAGTTAAAGTTAAAGGAAACTATTTTACGTTTAATAACTTTCGCCAAAAAACTTATACGAATGCAGTACGTACGTATATGAATCACATTTTTAATACTAAGATAAAATTAATAATACATGAAATAAATCGTGAATATAATTATATATTAGTATAGTGTATATATTAGCTTTAATCTCTTGGCGAAAATAATTTATTGCAATATACATATATACTAAAGAAATACAAATTTTAAATTACAATTGACATGCACAACTAACAGTTGTGATATATCTTAGCGCGATATACATTGCGATTACTAAAGATAACTTGTAAATTTTTTTTTTTTTTTTCTCTATTTCACGCTATTTGCATTCCAGCTGTTAAATTTTTTAACTAGAACACTCATTTAAATACAACTGATAATTATTATAAAAGTTTTAGCGATAAGTATGGAAATAGCTGATTTAAAAGTTAGATATGTTGTTTAACGTTCTTTATACAATTTATTTAAGCGCGAGTCTGATTGTTGTCATTCAAAAGCTGTATACGTACGTACATCCTCGAACTCTATTTCGTACACAAGGAATTTTGAAACTTGAGCTTTCTTACCACAATATCAATCGTTAACGTCAACGATAATGGACAACGTGAAGAATAAAACGGCAATCGTCACTGGCGGCGGATCTGGCATTGGCTACGCCATTACAGAAGATTTATTGCACAAAGGTGCAAAGGTATTTAACACTTGAAATTAAATTTGAGAAATCCAGAGAAATATTTTACATTTTTACTCTTTTGTGATTCTAGAAAGTTGCCATAATCGATTTGCCACTAGAGCGCTGTTACAACGCGACAGTAACTTTGCAAGAAAAATTTGGAAAAGACCGTGTCGTCTTCTTTCCAACAGATATAACAAACGCAGAAAGCTACAAAGGTAAATGCAGGATCTCTTAAATATTTTTAATTACAGAATTTATTACCAACGATTACGGCATTTATTCTATTTTACTCTAATGGGTACATTTTTATTAAATTAAAATATTTAATTGAAGTATTATATAATATAAGTCGTTGTTTTAATTATCAGAAACCTTTAAAGATATTGTTAATGTTTTTAATGGTCTTGATATACTTATTAATAACGCTGGAATATGTAAAGACAACAATCCTGAACAAACGTTTGCAATTAATGTCGTGAGTATTGAAACTTTGAACTTTCTTTTCTTTTCTCTTAATAAAATATAATTTTTTAATAAGGAAAAAAAAGAATATTTTTATAAATAAATTATTTTACAATCTTTTTATTTTTATAGGTAGCGCTAATTCGTGGTTCGATGCTTGGCTTAGATTACATGGGTAAACATAAAAATGGTAAAGGAGGTACCATAGTAAATATATCATCTTTGTCTGGTCTTGGACCTTTTTTTTTAATGCCGGTATACTGTTCTTCTAAACATGCTGTTATCGGATTTAGTTCTTGCCTTGAGGTAATAATTAAAAGTACTTAAGATCTGGTTAAACCAGCCCTGGTTCAAACAGTGAGATATATTCCAAGGAATCTTTTTTAAAGATGTTATTTTTTAGTATTTATATTATCTTTCTATACGTCAAAATCATTTACGATGAGGGTAAAATATTACGTCTTTTTTTCAGAAATTTTATGACAAAACCGGAGTTCGGATTCTAACAATGTGTCCTAGTTTCACAACAACGTTAATGACTTCTGTTGCTCAATTAAACGAATCTTTCGATATTCTTGACGAAAACTTGTTTAACAATTGGAATCATCAATCGTAAGTATACGTGACACGATAAGAATTTCTCGTACAAAAGTCTGTTCAATAATATATTTATTGCAGAGCCACACATGTGGGACAAGCCACGGTTACGGCGATTCAGAAAGGTGAAAATGGATCATATTGGATTGTTAAAAATAATGAGCCACCATCTCCGATCAAATTGGTGAAACATACAGAATGGCTATAAATTTAATCTTTTAAATATAAACTTTATTTAAACAAACGGATTTTTGTTGAAAGAAAAATCAAAATAATTAAAAGACTATATACAGTCAGATCATAAAAAAAAAAAAAAAAAAAAAAAAAATATATATATATATATATATATATATATAAAAGGTATTATAATTATAACGTACGTCTTAATAATTTGTTTGTAACGTGACTCGAAAATAAAACCTGCAGATTAAAAATGTAAATTGCAAAGATAATTTTAATTTAAAAGTTTGCATATATATACATACATACATGATTGTATTTCAAATAAACTGAGACAATTATTATTTCTCGCCGAGACCGTTTATATAATTTTTGTACCGCATTTAAATTGTATACGCTCTCATGAGTGTAAACGAGCGGATGCTGTTCTCTTTTAGTTTAAAGATTGAAAAACAAAATCTGAAAAATCACGAAGCACGTTGCGATATTTAATCGCTGATGTTCCTTATTCGTTTCGAGATAAGTTATCTTCGAAAAATGAAGGGGAAGAAAAAAACGAGACGAAGAGTAACGGTAAGATCTTAATTGTCGCGTTCGTCATTTCCCTCCCGCCGGAGCACGTCCACCGGGACGTGCGGGAGCGCGATGACGTCACCGTGCCGCCGCTAGCTCCACATCAAAATGGCCGCATTTTAGTCCACCGAGTACTTTTCTTTACTGTTTGCCAATAGCCGTGCTGAGGGCCTGGCGGTGTTGGTTTGCGTCTGAGCGGATCTGTTTCGCCGGAAATTTCCCCGTAGTGTGCGACGCGCCCAAAATTTCCGCGAAATAGAACGAACGTGACCGGGTAAGTGTCGGAGAAGTGAGAGCAAAAAGGGAGTGCGCGCCGCGCGCGCGGCGTGGCTCCGTTTGCACGTACAAGCCGCCCGCCGGACCAAGCCCATTCGGTCGGTGAGACGGCATTTTATTTATAGATATGGGACGAGGCATCGACGTCGCTCGCTCCTCCGCAAACCCCCGAAACACGCATCGCGCGTACGAAATTACGCGCGGCCGCGACGACGTGATCGCGTCCCGCGTAAATAAACCACCACCCGTTCTACCGGCTTGCTTTTCCCGCAAAAAGGTTATATCGTATTGTCCTGCTACCGTCGCGACCGACCGGATCGCGTTCACGCCCGCAGATTGCCATGCCCGCCCTCCTCGAAGCCTGCGTTTGTTTCCACGTGGAAAGAGGAACGGGTGGAGGGGAATACCTCGTGGACGCGCGACGTTACATTTTGGAGTAAATTGTGTTTCCCGGAGCCGTGTCTTTCTTTATTAACCGGCGAGGTCATCCAACGGCACGAGTGGTAGACTGGACCACTTATTTATTGATAATCGCCAAGTATTTTCTTTTTTTTTTTTTTCTTTTTTTTTATTACCTCTTCCTTTTCTGATTAGCTAAATTGGCAGGAAAGATTCGTAGTCTGCCGATCGCTAAGCTGCAGCTTATCGTGACGAGCGAGGGTAAAACAAATGTATTTTGTGCTCAAAATTGATGCCAAGATTTTTATCTTTTGAATAATTATACGTAAAACGAATGTAAAGATGATACGTAACTCAATCGTTTTGAATTAGTTAAAATGGGATTGAATGACTTTGTTCTTTCGTTTTGCAGGTTTGTCTGTGTAGATTTTCATAAGATGTTACGGCACCAACATCACGCAATGCAAAATCAACTTCGTGATCACAATAGGTTAATGTTCTAATCAATTCTTATTTTTGCATGTCTGTAAACTTGCGACAAGTTAATATAAATACAAGGCATTTGTCTAATGCAAAGACTGAATGCAATAAATAAAAAAAAAAAATGACTGCAGAATGGCAGGACCAATGCGGCCTATGCAGCAGGCTAACATGCCCCAGCTACATCAGCCTCAGCATTTGCTCCCGCATCGGAATCCACATCAACAAATACTGTCCATGCCCCCTCATCAACAGCATATCCATCACATGCAGCATCCTGGCCCACCGCATGGAAATCCAAGGCAACCGATGTTGATGGGTATGAATACGCACAATACAAGCAGTAAGTATCGATATATAATAAAAACTTTGATTTTTATTTTTGATTATCTATATGAAAATTGATGCAGAATATTTGTTTTTAGATACCATGGTTAGCGTTAGCATGAAGGACCAAGCAAATACAGTTTCTGTGACTCTTCAAAATGTACAACAGCCTCAGTATTCACATCAGCAGCAGCCTCAACAACAACCTAATAATCAGCAAAATCAGCCACCTCAACAACAGCCGACGCAACAAGTACAACAATCACAATCTCAGCAGCAGGCTCAACATGTGTCACAGCAATCAAATGTGGAGCAATCGAAAGTGTTATCGAACGATGCTAATGGAGAGTCAAGAGACGACAATGGATCTGGTCAGAATCATGCCAACGCAACTAATCCAGCTTTGGCAAACATGAAAGAAAAAACACCCATGTGCTTGTTAAATGAATTGGCGAGATTCAATAGGATTCAGCATCAATATAGACTGACCAACGAACAAGGACCAGCGCACAAAAAAAGATTTACAGTGACGTTAAAACTGGGAGAAGAAGAATATGTCGCCGAAGGTCCTAGTATAAAAAAGGCTCAGCATAGTGCAGCCACTGAAGCATTGACGAAAACTTGGTACCGTCAACCTCCACCTAAACCTACCAAGGCTATGAGAATCGGCCATCTGGGCAAATGTCCTACAGGTTCTGGTAATTTCGTAGGGTGAATTTTATATATAAAAAATAATGTATAGAAACCTTTAATTTTATTTTTTTTATCAGAATTTTTTTTTTTTTTTTATTTTTTTTAAGTATTCGTCTAAGCGTATTGTTTTTTGTTACAGGACATTTGCCACCCACTGTCGAATTGAACGCGTTAGCAATGAAACGAGGTGAACCAACTGTTTATACGTTCCGACAAGCTCCTCCAGCTGCGTTGCAACATCAATTTATGCCTCATGGATTTGGTAGTTTTCCACGAATGTATAATCCGCGACTAGCATACAATCGTGGAGTTCACGCGGACCTTCAAGGATTGTATCTCGTCACTTTGAAGGTTGGCGAACGTGAATTTACGGGTAGAGGTTTAACGGGTCAAGCAGCACGTCATGATGCAGCTAGCAGAGCCTTGGAACAATTACGTCAGTTGCCATTACCAGAAGAAATAGGAAATGTTAATAATGCCACCGAAAACGGCTCCCTGAGTGGCATTGATGATCCAAACGCGGAATTGAAAAGTCCTGTATCTCTTGTTCATGAGACCGCACTAAAACGTGGTTTGCCAGTCAGTTTTGAAGTCGTATCTGAAAGCGGTAAACCTCATATAAGAACTTTTATGACAAAATGTACTGTCGGCGAAAAGGTTACTGTAGGAGAAGGATCCTCGAAAAAAGTAATCTTATTTTAACATTTCTCTATGTAAAAAAGAAAGAGAGAAAAAAAAAAAAGCAATTGCTTACGTTTATATTGTTTATATTTTTTAGGTATCGAAGAAACGCGCCGCCGAGTTGATGTTGGACGAATTAAAGCGTCTTCCTCCATTACCGGCTACCATACAGAACCGATCAGTGCGAGTAAAACGTAAACCACCAGCAACAAAGAAGAAATCTCGTAATTTAATTAAAGTTTATCAGGAACCTCGTGCGGAAAATGAAGCTGCAGAGGAAGTTAACCCAGTTTCTCGACTAGTTCAGATTCAACAAGCAAAACGTGAGAGAGAACCAATTTACAATCTAATAGATGAGAAAGGCGCCCCAAGACGCAGAGAATTTGTTATGGAGGTAATCATGGGCCAACATTCCGCTCAAGGAATCGGACCTAACAAGAAATTGGCTAAAAGAGCAGCGGCTGAGGCTCTCTTGGCACAATTGGGATACAGTAAACCGTCACCGCAGCCTGCAAAACCGTCCATAAAGACGGGAGACAGCGATAATACAGAATCAAAGCCTAGAAAAGTTACATTTCTTGAGGATGAACAAATAAACGACACTCAGCCTCACTCGGTAGGAGGTAAGAAAAAAATATTGACGATAGCTAAGTTCGACAGATAAAAAATTTTGATCGTTCTTAGGTACCATAGGCCGCCAATTAGTACCTGGTCTTTTATTGGTGGACGGAGGTCAAGAATCTAAACTGGGGAATGGACCCAGCGTACAAATAGTCGCTGAAGAATTGCGCGAACAGCAGCAGCAGAATACAGCTGGGGTTTCACCCAAGGATCAATTGCATTATTTATCTCAATTATTTAATTTCAGCGTAGAATTTAGTGATTTCCCGAAGGTAATTTGCTTCATCTACAGTTATTAAAAGAATATTACAATAATTTTAATTATTTAAACTGGAATTAAACTATTATTCTTTATTGTTTAGGGAGTGTCTATAAATAAGGAATACTTGTCACTTGTGTCGTTAAGCACTGATCCACCGCAAGTTTGTCACGGGAATGGAGCGACAATAACCGCGAGTCGCAATCAAGCGGCTCTAAGGGCGCTTCGTACACTTAGTAAATTGGGACTTGATAATGCCTCGAATACAGGACAAGTGAAGAAGGATAAAAATGCATCTGGTGATGGAATACATATTAGCATTCAAGTTAAAAATAACATTATGGATGGAACTATCGATAAGTAACTGAATAACACTTAAGGCATATATAATATTGAGTTACATTTATTCTTAGAACACTGCAAAAGAAAGGTAAATTAATTTCATTGTCATAAAATTCTTTTCGAAATTGATATGGTTAGATAAGATTGTTTATTAATTGATAATTTTCATATTTTTGAGACGGTACATTATTTTTGATAAAATCTTATTTTTCCATCGTAAATCTGAATTTTTGAAAATCTGATTTCTTTATTCTCTTTACATGTATATATATATATATTTAGGTAAAAACTCTTGTATAATAATTTGAGATTACCTATGATTGTAAAAATATATTTGTCCATTACAAACGCGGTTACCAAGAATTTATGAAAGCGTTATGCATGCTCTAAATATTTTCATTTTGTATTTATTATTTATATTGCTAAACTGCTATTATAGTAATTACTAAGATGCATCAAAATCGATATTCTTCTACTTGAATAAATTTATATAAATTTAATTAAAAATAATTTTTTGCATACGTTAATATGACATCTTTGGATCTTTTGCAGTGTCCTAATTACATTGAAATAATAACGTTCAAGCATCAATAAGCGATATGCATTTAATAATTGTGTAAGAACTCTTTCGTTTAATGAACACGTCTGATTAGTCACAGTAAACAACGACACGTTTCTGTGACTATTGGAAATCTGTTGTTATGAATTGTAATAGGGTATCATTGAACGATTTGTGTATTATAGCAAAATTAATAGTGCTATAAAATTGCAAGGAACAATATTGGTGTTTGATCGTCATTGCGATCCTAGCAGTGACAGATATAACTGCTATATTTATTGCAACATTTTCATTGGCAGGATCACAATAGCAATATACGTATCTACAAATGATTCAAAACGGTCATTCTCCAGTTAGGATCAGTCTATAATATATAATGAACACTTGTAGGGAAACATTAAATAAAGTCACACCTGACCTGGAGATGAAATGCGACCATCTCTTAACTTTTCAATTAAATTTACATATTATCTTAAATAAAAACTTTTGTCTTGTTACGTAATATGTTAATAATCATAATATGGTTTTTTTTTTTTTCTTTTTGTTTTAAATCTTTGGCTGTTTGAAATTGATCACTTGATATTTTTTGTGTGTATAGTTTTCATTATCGTACATAGAAAAAAAAGAAAAAGAAGAAGCGAGTTAACTTTCTGTTATGAGTCGCATGTAAAAATTATACACAAAATCACGTATTTTTCCAGAGTAAGCTATGGCTGCGTGCGCTGGAGATATACATTGATTAAAACAATTGTGTGAGGAATTAAGTAGCTTTAAATTGATAAAACATAGATAATGCGAAATACACTGTCCGTATGCCCCAATTTGCTTTTCTACGGGGGCCAGAAGCAATCTGGGGTCACATATTCATGTATCGTAAAATATTAAGAAGTGATGATGGGAATAGAAATTTCCGTACATCTATCGTTCGAATGAAAAAGTAATGATACGTTGTATATAGGAAATTTCGATTAATATAAATCGCAACAAAAAGAGAATAGTAATTAAAAAAAAGAAGAAAAAAAAAAAAAATGTTTTTCGTTGCGTCAAGACCATTACAAAATTGTTGTAATCTCGATATATAGAAATATCATCACGAAATAAGCGAATTTTGTCTGGTTGAGAAGCGAAGGGAATAGAAATTTCCATACACCTATCATTCACGCGGATAGACAGTAATGATAAGTTGTCGGAAATTTTGATGAATAAAAAGGTAATGTACAAAATTTGTGCTGTTGCATCAAGACTATTATGAAATTGTTTAAATTTTGCTGGGAAATAATCGTGACGCAACGGTGAATTTTGTATTATTGCATTGAAAAAGAAAAATTAGAGCTCGGAAAAGGAACCGAATAGCAAAGTAAACGGATCCCCGTCCGCTCACTCGTTACCCACGATGTAATTATTATTATTACGTAATTCGAAGGTATCTGTATTACGATACGAGTATCCACGTACGGATATCGGAACATACAAGTATTCGCGAGACTGGTTTAGCCCCAGGTAACGGACGGGCGAGTGGGTATCCGGATACCCCGGATATTCCGAGCTCTAGTAGGAATACTAAAGTGGAGGAGATGTAATAATGAATGAAGATAAACATTGAGAAACGGTACAAACTTTGTTTGTACAAATATTCACGTAACTTTTACTTCTCGAACTTAAGTTCTATGTGCTTCGTGCAAACTATAACGAACGTTGCCTTTTATTGATACGGCGGTGTAACGACACAGAGCTTTGTACCGGCGTTCTCAACCAAGCGACTTGCTATCTTCTATTCATTGCTCTCGTATATTACATTGCGATTTTCTGAACAAGAAATTAAACAGTTTACATTAACTGCGACTGTATATAGCGGTTAATAAACTGTACTTGTTGATTAAAATCGTATGCAGTTTATTCATAATGCCCGATACTCGGTACATTGAAAAATTTGTAACAAATGTTCGCGGAGCTGGATCTGTCGGTTAAATCGAGATTTGTTTGAGATATTTGCTGGGGAAGAAAAATTATTTATTGAATCTTCGAGACTAGGTGGGTTTTGTTTTGCCTGATATCGATCGCTTATCATAAGTGGGCCTTTCTTGTTCGTGTGGCATTCAGTATTATGAGACACGGTAGTAGATTCCATTACATACATATAGTTTTTCAAGAGCCGAATAAGATGAAGATGCGACTTGAATCATTTACATCGTATTATACCCTGTAAGAGGAAGAGGAAAACAATTTCATGCTATGAACTGTAATATCGTATAATTAATATTAACGAATAGATAAGCGAATATAACGTATCAATTTACCGAGATACCGGAAACGAAGTCCTTGGACACTTTGAGGAGAGAAAAGCTAACGCATCGCGTTCTGCTTGATCTGTGCAAAGTGTCGAAGAAACCGGGAGGCTGATGCGTCGATATTGTCAGGAAGAAGAGATTGTGAAATAATTTAATGCGTAATCCACCATTCGTTTTAAATATCGTTTTATCGTACCGTTTTTTTAATCATACATTTATACAAACGCGCCACGTTTGCTTACTTTCGTTTAGTATTAGAACGACCGCTGCTGTTTCACTAAATTACGACGTTATTATTACGTAAAGCTTTTGTAAAATATACCAACTACTTGCAGTTTTTCAATTAGTTGACGGGACGAAAACGTCCCGGATGCGACACGTCGTAATATTATATTATATTATATTATATTATATTATACAATTATGTTAGAATTACGATTTTTAAGTGAAACAATGTCTTCGTACGTTATTTATAACGCATACGCTGTATGAAACAATCACGTAAATGCGAATCCTCGGCAACCTCCGTCGAGAGAATGATCGCCTGCCCCTCTCGAGCGCGAGTAGACGTGTCATTTGCCCTCGATGAAGCTCTAATTGCATTTTCGTAAGTGAATTGTACGACGTATAGGAATCTACTGCTTTCCTCTATCCGCATCAGTTTGTATTTGACGTTGATGAAGATCGTAGAAAGGTTTCACGTACATGTATATGGCCTTTTTACTGTGCGTTTCAAATATACGCATGACAAGGTGGCACACGAATACCCAAACCTCACCTCATTTTTACCTCGCCTCAAGACTTAAGTTTTCATTAAATGTATTTTAGTTTATTTGCCAAATTCCTGCGAGATGCGTCGACCCCACCTCGTGGCGACGAACTCGAGGAACTTCTCATTTTCCAAGTAGCAAAAGTGATGGTTCTTTTTTTCCGTGACAAAAATTCATTTACGGGTGTTGCCGTCAGGAAAGGGAAAACAGGGAGACGCGCGTAAATGAGAATCCTTAGAGAGTTGCAGTTCCTTGTTTCGCCGCGAGATGCTGCTCTCCGCCGTCCCTTCAGCTTCTCGCGACTCGATTTACGTTCGATGGTGATGTTTTTTTTTTTTATCATTGCAGCTTCGCACGTGGACCGGGAACTAAAGTCGAATGTGTCTTAAATTTAAGAACGACATTGGCAGCTGATTCTCGTTTGTAATCCCGTCGGACGTGCACTATTTGCAATTCTAAATTTTCCCAAGTGGTTACTCGATTGTGCCTGGCGCAAACCTTTATTCTACTTTTATCCAACTTTGGGGTAAATCACTTTAGCGCCTCCCACTTAGACTTTGATCTTGATTTCGTTAGTAAAACATTCACGTTTGAAGAGAATATGTAAGAACGTTTTACGTAAAACGTTAAAATTACACTTGACGCGCCCTGATGTTGCACCATGTTACATAGTTCTCCTAACTTCCAAATAGAAAGACCAAAAAGATGGAACAAGGTTAGATCCGTCGATTCCTCGGTGTTGCTCGTCGGCGTTAGGGACCAAATTTATCATTTAATTTGTGTGTTACAGGTTTGACGGAAAAATAAAAGTGACGGGGTCACATTTTCGAATATACAACCCAAAAAAATTAACGGCTAAAAATGTTCAAGAACACCTTCCAAAGTGGTTTCCTATCCATCTTGTACAGCATTGGCAGCAAACCATTACAAATCTGGGATAAGAAGGTAAGAAACGGACATATCAAGAGGATCACCGACAACGACATCCAGAGTCTCGTTTTGGAGATACTAGGCAGCAATGTTAGCACAACGTATATTACGTGTCCCGCTGACCCAAGAAAGACTTTGGGTATCAAGTTACCCTTTCTGGTAATGATTATCAAGAATTTGAAAAAGTACTTTACATTCGAGGTTCAGGTAAGAGTTTATTATTATTATTATCATTATTATTATTATGCTAATTTATTAAAGAAACATTTTTTTTGTCATCTTTAAAAAAAAAAAAAAATTTATATTATTGCAGATAATTGACGACAAAAATGTACGTCGTAGATTTCGCGCTAGCAATTATCAATCGACAACAAGAGTGAAACCGTTTATATGTACCATGCCAATGAGACTGGACGATGGGTGGAATCAGATACAATTCAACTTGGCAGACTTTACACGTCGTGCATATGGGACGAATTACGTGGAGACTCTCAGAGTCCAAATTCATGCTAATTGTAGGATACGACGAGTATATTTTTCAGATCGCTTGTATTCAGAGGACGAATTGCCGGCAGAATTTAAATTATTCTTGCCCATTCAAAATAAGGCAAAGTGTTGAGAGTTGGTTTAAAAAATACGCGATATAAAAGAAAACAAACGTTCGATACAACTTGACTTTCTTTTTAATTTGTTCGAGTTAAAAGAACAACATAATAAATATAACTTATTGACGTTTCTTTACCTCAACTTTATGTTGCTTAGAAATCACATTTAGTAATTAATGTAATTAGTTTTTTTTTTTTTTTTTTTTTCCGTGACTCGTCGGATGTCAAAACATAATCTTTAATTATTTCCTCTTGCGATAAAATAGAAAATAAGTTTAATTGTATTATTTTTATTCCGGAAGAAGATTATTAAAGGTTATGTTTCTCTTCGTTATTGGCATTTGCTTTTCTTGCGCGCTATTTATGCGAGACTGACGAAAACGGTGCGAGGGAACAAATATCGGAAATCTAAATTCTGCACAAAGATAATAATGTCCATTTTATAATAGTAACGCTAAATTGTTAAGATAATTAGCTTTAATAACAAAGTATATCTTTCAACGTTCACTCGAACGTTTATTTAATTTTTCATCAATTATTCTTGCAACCATATGCCGCGAGAGAAGCCAGCTAGAGGCAATTTTTTCCCTTTCGTACATCTTTATCGAAATGTTAATTATACGTTTACAATCATGGACGTAATATATTATTCGTTCCATTTGCTTTACCGACGTTAAATCAATGTATTAGGACACCCGTGCTAATTACGATTGTGTCGAAAATGTCGACGAGATAAGACGTCATCGCCGATCGGAGGCGTCATCGTCATCGTCATAGTCATTGTCAGTTACGCGTCGCGATAATTACGTTTCTCCTCCCGCCCCCTTCCCCGAATTCATTCCGAAATGTGCGAATTCGTTGCGCGAGGTCCGAGGAGGGAAGGGGGAGGGGGAGCGGGAGCGGGAGAAGCTGTGCCTTTTTCTACCTGTCGATTCCGCGCTCCAGCGAAAATCATCCCGCTGCGCCGGGAACAAAAAGGGGCGAGGAACAAACGTCGATACGAATAATTAACGAAATAATGATCGTGTCATTATAACGAGCCCGGCGTGATTAAGGGTTCGGGGGGAGGGAGGGGAGGAATAGCAGGGCAGCCGGGGCGTTTCGCGGAGCGGCGAGAGAGAAGCGGGGTAATCGCGAGCGCACACACACGTACCCTCGGCGGGCGTATTAATTGCTAATTATTAAGTATTGATTTTTTTAAATGGGGACGTGGAGCGTAGCGCCGGCTCCCCGCTTCGTCTCGCGGGGGGAGGTGACGAGGAGTGAGATGGCGAGCGGAAGGGAAGGGAAGGGAAGGGGGCGTCCGCGTTGTCGAGTGGCGGACTATTTTCCGCGGCGCGCGCGTCGCGTCGCGGCGCCTGGCGAGGGAAATGGCGGGAAATCGCGGGCAACGACGGATTGCCGACGGCACGGCGGTACAACGGCACGCGGCGAGAGCGAATGAGCGATGGACATCGGCGACGGAATGCACGTGGCGGCCGCGCGGCGGCCTTTTGAGATTGAAGAAGAAAATCGGCGAGGGTCGTAATCGAGGCTGCGTGAGTACTGAGCAAGATGGCGGACCAATTAAGAGAGGGTCGCGACGCCGATGCGCGTTTTATTCTTTGCGCGACGTCGTTCGTCGCATCGATGTAATATACGATTTTCGCGAACGGCGGGGACGGCGGCGAATACGTGGGACGCGCGCGCGGCGCCGCGCGCCGCGCCTCGCCGCGCCGCGCCGCGCCGCGAGGCGCCGGCGGAATCCATAAATAAAACAATTGGTTATATACATATGTTTTTCAAATCGACGAATGCTATTATATATTTTGTATTGAGCACCCGCGGAGCGGCCGCGGAGGGGCGCGGGGGCGACGGACGGGGGACGGACGCACGCCGACGCCCGACGACTACCCGCGAGGCGAGCGCGCGTCTGTTTTTATAAAGAGCACACGGGCACGACGACTCGCGTCGCGTCGCGCCGTGCCGCGCGGCTTATAATCTCGCCCAATCCGCGGCTCCACTCATAAAGTATACGGCGGAGCAAAAAAAGAGGGAAAATCGTTATAGAATAATCAAGCCGTCGCCCGCTTTCGGCCCGCCGCTGCCGTCGGGAGAGACCCGCGGCTTCTTCTCGCGAGCGCATCGTCGTCGTCGCCGCCGCCGCCGCCGCCGCCGCCGTCGTCGTCGTCGTCGTCGTCGTTGTCGTCGTCGCCGCCGCCGCCGTCGCCGCCGCTCCTCGCGACCGAGGATGCTCCAACGTCGTTGCTTGGCTACGTGAAGACGTCGCGTCGCGGGCCGACTCGGTGATTCGGCGCTTCGCCCCGCTAAGGTCGCCGTCCGTTTTTTTTTCTCCGGTTGAGAAGAAAGAAAGGAAAAGAAAAGAGGTCCGATCTTCGCGACGTGAAAACCCGCGTGCGTGCTCACCCCGTTAACTCGACGACCCGCCAAGGATCACCCGCCGAGCACCAAGTCTTCCAGCGGTGGAACGAGAAGAAAAATTATCCCCTCCTCTCTTTTCATCTCTCCCGACACTCCGTGCTTTCTTTTTTTTTATTCCCTTTTACCGTTCTTCCTCCTCGCCACCCTCGGTCGCTCTCACCGTTCTCTTTTTGAAAAATGAGCACGGCGGCACGCGATTCCGAGCAGCGCGATCGGCAGGCGGACCGGTTCGCGGCGCATTGCCGGATTTGTGCAGCTGACATCGCCACCGATGACGACGGGATGCACATTTTCGCCGAAGACGGCCGGCGTCATTATCTACAGACCAAAATACGGAAATATCTGCACATTCTGGTGAGTGAGAAAAAAAAAAAAGAAAAAGAAGGTGACGCGAGCGCGTTTTCGCGCGTACACTTTGCGCGGCGAGCCGGTTCTGCTTTTTTTTCCTCTCCCCCTCTTTTTTTTTTTTTTTTTTTCTCTCTTCTGCTCGCTCGCTCGCTCGCTCGCTCGCTCTGCCTTTTTTTTTCTTTCAAAATTCGTACCCTTTTGCGCAGTGATCACGTGCCGGTCATGTTTCCGGCGGAATTATGAAACTGTATCGCCGCCGTTCGCCAAACGTTGCCGATTTTTGGAATCGGCCTCGGGGAAACGATCGTGATCAATAAAAAAAACAAAACAAAAAAAAAAAAAAAAAAATTAACGCCAAACTGGATCGCAATCTCGCGATCGTTCGTGGACCCTCTGTTCATCGAGAAACAACGACGAGTTCGCGGGAACGAATCGACTTGTTCGTTCTATAAATATAACTGCGACATTTTCGCGAACGGGTTACGCCTTAAAGCCGCCGGCCGAAAAATTAATCTGCTCCGCAATGAACCGCGAAATGTCACGACGTGTCTCTCGCGTTCGGGAAACGTGTCGCGTGCGACACGACGTGACGATTTAAGGGAGCGTGGCTGCATGCGAGGATGACTCGCGCGGAGCTGCGGGGAAGGGGGTACGTCGGCCAAGCGCGACCATTTTGTGCGGGGCTGCAAAAGTGTTAAAAATTAGCATTTTATTGATTGCGATAAGTATACCGTGCTCGCTGCACGTGTGTGTGTGTGTGTGTGTGTGTATCCCCGCTATATATAAGCCGACTACATCTATAAATACAATCGGAAATGAGGGAGGCGCGGATGGCACGGGGAAATGACGCGCGCGATGAATTGCGTCGGTCGACCATCGCGATCGCCGCGAAGGAAGAAAAGTAAGAAAGAAGACGAGAAATTTCGGAGCGAGACTTGCTTTCGAGATAATGGAAATGTTTTCTTCTGCATTTCGGCAACGTCATCGGTGCCCGCGAAAGTTAGGTTAATTGCTGGATGATGGAGGAAGAATTCGAGGGATGATAGTGACGAAATGATAACGCTACGCTTAGTTCTGCAATTGACGTTAATTGCGGGACGTCGGTCATCTGGAAATGACATTCGTCACTTTGCGTCGAATTGATATTTGTCGATGTATAGAATAAAATTATTTTTACAAAATTAGAGATGTGCAGGATGTTGATTTGTGTAAATGCTTTACAGGTGTCGTTGGAGGACAAGTTTTCGAAGATGGTCTGTTCTACGTGCATCAAGAGATTGGAGGGGGTCCATCGTTTCGCAATGATGGCATATCGTACCCAAGAGAAGTTGAGATCGCTGCTTTATGATAACATTGACAATACAAATCCTGTACAAGATGATATAAAGATACAGAATATTAAAGACCCTGCAAAGAAAGCGGAAAACCGAGGGCTGTTACATTCGATATTGACAAAGGTATGCATAGTAGGTACTTCTTTAGAGATAGTTTTTTTTTAGATATATTATATTTTTATCTGTAGTGTATAATGTATCGTCACGGTCGCCCGTAGGGTGCAATAGAAATTTTAACCGAAGACGAGCCAATGGGACCACAGGAATCAAATTCTCAAGAAGACAAACGTTGCACTCCGAGCATGGAGGAAATGGAGGTAAAAGTGGACCCAATGCTATTTTTACAGTGCGGGATGGAACAGTCTGGGTCAGAAGCTTCAGATTCCTCAGACAATGAGGAAGAAATAACGAGGACGCATACGCCAGAGCCATTATCTTTAACAAACAAGTAGGAATCGTTGTACTCTTAGTGGTAAATATTGTATCGATGTCCGAGCGTGCTGGCTTTAACTATTCGTTTGTTTAGAAATACTCGAGTGGAAGAAGATGAAGAAGAAGAAGAAGAAGAAGAAGACGACGACGACGACGAAGAAAAGAAAGACAAATATGAATCTAAATCGCCAGAGGACAGTAGGAAAAACTTATTTCATGCACCACCGAAACCACACGAATGTACGATATGTACCCGATCTTTTATATCGCAAATTGGCTTGCAAAATCATTTGTGGTCACATTTACCCAAAGAGAGAAAATTTGACGGAAAGCCTATTTTACAATCTCAACACGTTTATTCCACAAATGGCGTGCTTCACACGAATAGTGATAATAATTCGTCCAGCAACTTCATCTGTCCAATCTGCAGTAAAAAGATTTCTACAAAGGGAAATTTAAAAGTGCATTTAGAAACTCACAGGCCTAAAGGAAAGTATGGCTGCGACATATGTGGAAGAATGTACGTTTGCATTCTTATAATAAATTTTGTAATTATTTAATATTTATTTGCGTTATAAACATTTGAGTAAAATATTCAATAACTTAACTTTCGCCTGTCTGATAGAGTGTAAGAAATATTACTCATACCATTGTCTTGACAAAATATTTAATTAATATTAAAGAAAAATATAATTCCTTACAGTTTCAAAACTCAGTCGAATCTATTCAGACACAAGGAGTATCACGGCGGCGTACAGTTTCCTTGTAACGTGTGTGGGAGAGTATATCCAACGAATTCGACGTTACGCGCCCACAGTATAACACATTCAGACTTGAGACCGCACGCATGCCCGCTTTGTGATAAGACGTTCAAGCGAAATCAGGATTTAAAATTCCACATAAATCAGCACACGGGTGCGAGGCCTTATCAGTGTCCTTACTGTCCGAAAGCTTTTGCGAGCTCCGGCAACTGTTTTTCACATCGTAAGAGAATGCATCCCCGGGAAGTCCATCGAGATCGACAGAGAGCGGCGGATTTAATGAGATGAACCATGGGCAGTCAGTACGAGGACTGGTCTTAGAATTTCGGATGAATACTCTGCCGAGGTGATCGTATATTGATCGTGTATTAATATCTGTCGTATATTAAATTTATTTCCAGAGATTAACGGTGCTAAGGTACGAGCAATTTTGTATGTTTTATTCTTAAATTATTTATATACATTTAGCATTAAGTACGTTGTTGTTGGTATTGCATATTTTGTTAGTTATTTATTGAATACGTATGTCTTTCTACCGTCTGATAGAAATGTTCGTTAATATGAGATATTGATGAACTTCCATTAATCGTTAGTAAGCTTAGCGTTGAAGCTTTCCTACAGCGTAGCAAAGTAAGTTTGAAATTTCATAGCCAGATTTCAAGTGTTAATACTCTTAGTTTTATTTTCTATAATAATAATAATAATAATAATAATAATGATGCAATTTATACATCTTATTTAGCGTAATAATAATTATTAAATGTTTTAAAGAATATAATTTTTCAGTAATTTTGTTATTACAAGGATGTCATTTAAATCTTAACAGATTTCGTTGCGTTAGCACAATTAATTTTTTGTGATAATAACGTTTACACTGCCAATTTATTTTTTATTTTCCTAACGTTAAAACATTAGGATAATTAGTAATAATTAAGGTTTGCGGACGAGGAGGTATTTCCAAGAAAGTTTACATGTGTAGGAAAACGTGTTATAAAACTAATTCTATTTTACACTATATAACATTATCTCGACAACTCTGTGATAATTATATTGGTATCTATTTATCCTGGTTATGAAATTTACAACTTACCGTGTAATAAGAATATTAATCTATGAGCAGATTATATACGATTGTAGCAGATTATTCAAACAGTGACGAATATTCTAAAGAAAAACATTATTTTACTCACAGCAATCAAGCAGATATTCCACAGGGAAGTTTGTACGGAACATATGACCAAAAAGTGAAAAGAGAAAATTTTACGGAAAAAAAAAAAAAAAAAAAGAAGAAGAAGAAGAAGAAGAGGAAGAAGAAAAAGTTTTGTAGTCTGTGACATATTTTTAGCACAATACAAACATCATCATAAATGTTAAGACTGTATACGAAAATTATGTGTCAAATTAGATAATAACTTTAAGAGCGGATAAGATCGAATATTATATGAAACAAGTCTAGTCGTCTAGCAGTATTAATTATCAATAAGCAAGACGTGTAGGCGCTGTAGTCGATATTACAAATACGATCATGACGTTATTCTTATAAGTGAGATATATGAGGTAAATGTTAAACAGAAGTCTGAGTAGTTCTAGGAAGGAAGATTAAGTTAGTTAATTAGTTAGGTAGTTTATGTAACGTAGATACAATTAGTCCGTGCTTCCGTATACATTCGCACACGCGCTAAACGTCACAGAAAGCGTAATAGAAATCATTACAGGCCCTGAGAAAAAAAAGCAAGTACACACGCAACATTCAGTACGTAAACAATAAGTAGTTTGTATTGCAAAGACAAAAAGAAAGAGAGGAAAAAAAAAAAAGAAAAAGAAACCTAACCACCATGTATAATCACATTAAATTGATACAGCATTATTAGCTCATAGAGATATAAGCGTGTATTTTGTGATTACGTTTTTTCCGGACGCTTGCCGATATATTATAATTATATACAGACACTTATAGATATAGATAACAATGAATAGTGATATTGTATATACAAAAATAATCAATTTTTGACAGAGAAAGAGCATCCGGGAAACCGCTCTAGTGCTCGCGGCTCAATCGTCGTCATTCTTGCATTTTAGACCTTAGAGAATCAAAAATTGAGTATTTTTCTAAAACCGACACGCCAAAGACACGCAGTCCTAATAATCGAAGCTAGTAATTAACAATAATTCAAAAGTGCCAGTTGTAATGCAGAAAATTAACATAGCGTATTTAACAACAGACAAATACCACGGAGGATCATTTTGTAGAATAGTTGGTGTTAATAAATACACCAACTGTGACGTTTTATTTATTTATTTATTTATATATAAATAAATAAATAAATAAATAAATTCACTGTATATAATTAGTTGGACTTGCATCCCGCGTTCATGACATATCCATATAAAAAGAAGTGTCTGTCATTGAACTGGCGTGTGCGTTATCGATGACCCATGTAATTATGAATAAAAACAACGCAACTTCAAACGGCCATATCATTGATTTGGAATAGAGCGGAAGAACATTTTATCAGCTCGTATAAATGGACGACGTGCACAACGTGCGATAATACAACCATAGACCAACGTCGTAAAAAAATTTTATAAGGTTTTCGTTTCTGAGCTGTAAAAATTGAAGCGGATATCAATTTGTTATTCAAGTAAAATGAGTAATTCTTTTATTATAAAAAAAAGTAAAATATTAATCGAATCATTTAATTGCAGATATCTGATAGCGGAGTTGGACGGATTTTGCCGTTATCACGCAAATGAGAAAATAGGCGACAAATTTCTCGCGCAAGGATATCCGCAAATGTGCTCAGCGAAACCAAACGATTGACATAGATCCCAGACGACTTTGCTCAGGAATAAAAAAGCACTGGGAAAAAGATAAGATGCAACGTAATATATCAATGTCGTAATCGGTATACATTATCGCGTCAAATTACACAATATACACATCGAGAAATATTGATCGTGATTTGAGATAAAAAATCTTTTTTCTGCATGAATCGCTATACTAGTTACCGATAAACAATAATGCGATAACTGACGTGGTGTACGTATACTGATTGCGAGAGACATTTGTCACGGAGAGCGTCCGACCCTATCGCGATCCCCGCTACTTCTTCCCTCATCCTCTCGATCAGCATCCTTCGGGCCCAATCCAGTCTCCCTCAGTTCTCGGTAGTTCGCGCGATATGCCAACTGTGGGTTTCGTTTCGTGTGAGGATCGACGCACATCGCGATAACGTCGTATGTACCTTAACTGCCGCTGCTGACGCCGCGGCAGTTAATGCCGTATCCTGCCTTTCGTTTACACACGTGCACGTTGTACGCGCATTGCGGTTGCGAACTGCAGAAAGAAGATTAACTACACTTTGCTCTATATTTCACTCGTATCTTACCTGAACATCGTTACTTTCCTTTATTAATCGTTATCTCATTGGAATACCATTCTACTGTTTCTCTCGAAAAAGAGATATAAATCGAGGATAATCAACGCAAAGAAAACACACACAGAATGAATTAATGTTCAATGAGCTTCTTATCACTTTTGCGTTATATTTATACAAACTCTGTCATATCTTACGATTAATTAACTTTATCGCTTGGACATGAATCTAAATAGATGAATGACATTCTATAGATATATAATATTATATTTGAGAGCTACATTTTAAATGAGTGATAAGATAACTATATATGTACATATTTTTTGTTTAATAGTTTATTGTAATGCATCACGTGCACGTCCTGGGTGGTGATCCGGTATCAGCCAAGTAATAAAAATTTATATGAGATAATATTTTAAAGAATTTTATCGGAGAATGTTTTTGCTTTCAACTCTTTCTCTTGGTACTTATATCAAAGTTATTTGACTGATGGAAAAATCATTTTATCACTGATAATGTAATCGAAATAAACACAATTAAAAATATTAAAAAACAAAGGAACGTAACGATCTTCAGAGTAGAAATGTCAGTGATCCGCTATCTCGATTTTGAAATAATAAAAATTAGTTTAGTTGTAAATTAGAACGAAATTGCTCGGATGCGATAATCTCGTCTAACATAATATAATACAACGATTGGGAAAATTCCGACGTGACTAAAAAGAATACGTCTTTGTAGACTTGATAGCGTGATTCATCGAAATGAGACTCAAAGTTCCACTTGGCGACCACAATTCCAACCGTGGAAGAAGTGACACGCAATTTATAAATCGAGAGTCTCCCGCATTAATTCTTTTTTCCCGCACGTCAACTTTGACCGGATTCGAAAAGCTTCTTCCTTCCTTCCTTCCTTCAGCTGTCGAGAAAAAGATTGCCGCAACGACGTTGCGGCAACGTGTTGCCCTTAACGATACCTATGTTTAATCGAACTGTTAGCTAATTGCCATCGCACCCTATTACTACTTCTCTTTCTGCAAATGTCTAAATTGACGTAAATTAATTCTCGAAAAAGACATAGGTGAAAATACGTAAATAATAATAATTAAATGATTTTTTTTTTTTCCTACATTTCTTTCCATATTACAAGAGAATCCTTAACGTGCCGAAATATGCAATTTTCTTAATAAAACTCGTAAGAAATTTTGCTGAATTTTAATACAACATAATTTATTTTTTCTACTTTGATCTTTTTATAATGATAAATATCGTTCTTATCTGTAACGCAACGAAAAAAGATTCGATATTTGCAAAGCTAATTAAATTGTAGATAATATACCGCGCATTAGAATATTTACGCGTGACAATGATCTATAACTTATATACATATCTTATCTTTCATACAATCTATATTTAAAAGAAAAAGATCAAATTAAAAGTAATAGTCGCAGTAAAATATCCTTTTGTATGTATATGTGTAATTTGTTTTTATTATTTTTTATAGCAGGGATAAAAAAAAAAAATATGTTACCATTTCGACAAAAACAGCCAACACTTGAGAATTGATTCTTGCATCAAACCCTTCAATTACTGCATCACCCGGCTTATGTCACGAATTAGCAGGAATGCATGCGCAAGCACGTTTGTGGTGGAGGGACTACGAGTCGTTCCTTCACGGTTCAGGCCTTTTCTCGCAGAGTGTCTCGACGCTTTGAAATAAGACGGAAGGCGAACGGCTGAAACCTTGGCACAGCTGAAAATATCAAGGAAATTAGTGCAAATTTGTAGACTTACGGACTTGTGTGTGATTCCGAAACACGCGTATGTACAAGAATTACTTATAGAAGTGAACAATTGGAAGAATCGGAAAAAGAAAATATTTTGCGCAATACGAGATCGACGATAAAGTTGTAAGTAAACCACCAATTATTAAGGTAGAACTCGGTCTATTTAATATTTAAATACGAAATTAATATAATTATTATAAAATTAATCAAAGTGCTTCTGCATGTGTTCCTGCATCAGATACATCTTTTACTTTCCATCTTTAAAAAAATACACTTGTTGGTCACAGTTCTTTTATGCAGGTGCAACTTGTATACATCTTAAAAGTGAACTAATCGTAAGGGAACGTAGGCCTTGCAATATTTGCCTTTTATCTCGTTAAATTCTCCATTTCTTTTTTTAATTTAACAGTGAAATTGCTCGCGAGATAGAGAGATACTATTGTTGACCTAGTATTTATCTGCAAAAGATCTGGCACAATGTATTATACTTGTAAATTGTACTTGAAGAATTTCAATTTGTAAGATAAAGATGTTGAGACCTTTTTAAAAAACGAGAACGTGGGAAAACAAATTACACTATCGCAAAAGTTTTTTTTTTTTTTTTCTTGAAATAAAAATTGCAGCCAAGAATTCTTTCGTTTTTCCAGATTAAGTAAATTTTTCCCAAAATCTCGTTTTTTTATTAGATTCTTTAACAAATATTTGCGTTTTTTTTTTTTCAAATAAAAAATGTTTCTCCAAAGGAAAAGCGCTTTGCGGCACGAGGGTTGTACTTTACAAGGGCTGCGCGGGCAAGATGAAACGCACAGCTGAAGTAAAGGATCCCATTCATTCCACTGTTCACCTACAGGTAAAAAAAACCAATTCAATAAAGACAATTATTATAGGACAGCTAACAATAAAAGTATATGTGCTTTCTTGAGTCATCGACTTTAAAGAATTTCCTGAACTTGCACGAGAATAAGATACCAAATTACACAATTCGTAATCTTCTTCCGCACGTGTTAAGAGGGAGATTAAAGTAATCTGCGCTAATTAACGTCATTTCTACCGATGCGGACTAACTTTAATCTCGGTTTAACTTACTTTTCGTCTCTTTCGAGTTCTAAGAATCAGAAATGAGAGCTGAGAAGTTAAGTCGAGATAAGATAAATCTTATCGGTCCTTACTGACGAGTAATCGTGCTCTTTGCCTACGCTTTGTGCGTGTGGCAACCTTATGGTTTTCGCGCGTAGACCACCTGAAAGTTGGGTGCGCGATCGCGCAGACCCACGATAACCGAAGGGCTTGGCATCAGCGGGTGTAACAGGCCGTGCCAACGACGTCGCGCGTCCTTGAAACGTTCCCTATCGATTCCCGCGAACCGGCAGTACACACAGCGGCTCGCGCCAAGGCATGCTAGTCGACGACGTTATCACGTCGTCGTCACAGGTTCGGATAACCTGGTGCCCGTCACGCGAAGTAAGGCCCCTCCGCCTCTCGCATTCCTTTCCCTTTTTCCGCTCCTCCCGTTCCACGGTGTGCTTGGCTGCTACCCGTACCGCCACCCTCCTCCTCCTCCTCCTCTCTTTTCGACCCCGGAGTCGCGGAGGCTCCGTCGACGTTCAGTGAACATCAAGCTCTACCCCAAGCTCCAAGTCTTATCGTTACTTTGTCAATCGTTGCCGTTATCGTGTTTTTCCTCGCAAGATAGAACCAAGTCATAAAGGTTACTTACGCGACTAGATTGATGTAATATGCGTCCGCGCGTCTAGCGGGACGGGTAATACGCGTATGTGTATAATCTTTGAGTGTGCGTGCGCGCATGTGTACGTACGTACGTACGTACGCGTGTCTGTAAAAGTAATGCATCCGTTCGTTTTCAAGATGCAGAAGGTGCAGAAGGTGAGCGTGAGTACTGCAACTGCAAGTGGAAGCGCGGCTGTTGCGGAGAAGGAAAGCGCCGAAGTTTATTCGGGGCAGTGGGCACACGCGAGCGATCCTCCTTTCGAGATGTCGACGGACGACGACGGCGGGACGTGCTGCAACTCGCGGCAGAACGGCATCGTTCAGCCGCTGCTCACAGGTACACGATGGGCAAGTGCGCCTCCAAAAGTTCCTCCTCCCTCAAAGCTAACCTCAATTGTCGCAGGCTCGTTTGCAATTTCTCCCTTTTTTTCTCTGAAAAAAAAAAAAAAAACCTACCTACGAACATTACGCGAAAGACGAAAACGCGTTTCGTCGATCGAGCACGCGGGAGTACATGACGTAACGGTGTAATAACGTTTGTAAATAATATTCTGCAACGATGACGTAAGCTACGTTCGAACATCGGCGGCGGGCTCATCTCACGTTGGGGCATTTGTCAATGAATGTGACACAAAGTCTCTTTCACATGCAAAAGTGCACGTGCGAGCGTTTCTCGTAGTGCGCAACGCAGAGTTGATTTTTCTTTTGTTTTTCTTCTTCTTTTATGACTCATTCTCAACTCATCACATCCTTTTCTCTGTAAGATTTTTTCAAACTGTTTCAAATGGTTTTTTTATTTTTTTTATTTTTTTTTTATGACGAACAACGCTTGCTTTCAGACTTGTATCAAATTACCATGGCTTACGCTTACTGGAAGAGTGGCAAGATGAACGACCACGCTGTATTCGATTTATTTTTTCGCAAGAATCCTTTCCAAGGGGAATTTACAATTTTTGCCGGTCTTGAGGAGTGCATAAAGTTCTTGAATAAATTTCATTATTCCTCCAGTGGTACAGTATTTTCTCGAAAGCTTTTTACTACATATATTATTTTTTTTATAAATTATATCATATATTTTTTTTTTTTTGCAGATATCAAGTACCTGAAGTCGACTATGGATCCTACGGTAGACCAAAGATTTTTTGATTATCTGCAAAGTCTTACTGCAAAGAATGTCACAATATATGCAATTGATGAAGGATCAGTCGTATTTCCAAGGTAAATTTATGTAAAGTTATTTTTAAAAATAACATTCCAATGTGAACAATTTTCATCAAGTATATATATATGATTAATTGTTGATTTTAATTATAGAGTTCCATTGCTAAGAGTAGAAGGACCATTAATAATGGTGCAGCTCTTGGAAACGACTTTGTTGACCCTGGTTAACTATGCAAGTCTAATGGCAACCAACGCGGCAAGATATCGCATGGTTGCTGGAAAAAATATCACGTTGCTTGAATTTGGTCTTCGACGAGCGCAAGGACCAGATGGAGGATTGAGCGCATCCAAGTACAGTTATGTTGGTAAATATATTGTTTTACTATAATTTTTAATTTAATTTAATAAAATTTTCCATTGTGGTTCGTCATTATAAGTTTATTTAAATAAATTGGAATTTAAAAATTGTCACATAAAAAGTCAAATTCAATTATCAGCTGCTATTTTTATTTGCGTGACGCACATCCGTTGTAGCGATTATTATGCACGGCAATTACTGTACGATATCGCAACGTCTTATATTGCGAAAACTTACATGACGTAAGCGCATTTTTTTTTTTTTTTTTTTTTTTTTTTTTACACTCATTTTATGTTATTTTTCTATTGCTGATAAAATGTGTAGTTATCTTTTACGTAATATATTTTGAACAATATTCATATTCTTGTCTATTATTATATGCAAAAAAACTTTAAATTTAACGACGCCAATTCGTAATATAATATATAATAAAAACGAAGGTGTCTGGTATCACTCAATCACCCTTACACTATACTCAACAATTTTGTGATCAATACATTGTACCGCTCGGTGCCAGTTGGTCCTGCCTAGGTGATGAGTAACAATTTAGGAGGTCAGACTGAGAGTATATAGTTCCAATTTGACATATATATATATATATATATATAGATTACATCCTCAACATATGCATAAATATATACAGAGTGTTTCATAATCAGTTGTAGAATTTATTTAGTTATAAATTATTTCACAATTATTTAATTGATTCAAGATATATGAAATATAAATTGAAAAAAATTAAAGGCGATTAAATAAACTTTAATATAATTTACCATGGTACAGGTGGATTTGATGGCACTAGTAATGTCTTGGCTGGAAAGTTATTTAATATACCGGTATGCGGCACACACGCACACGCATATATTACATCTTTTACCAGTATCAGTGATTTGCAAGGGAAAGTAAGTGCGTTCAAGAAAAATTATATTTTATCAATTAATAAATTAATATTAGATAAGCATTTAAATTTTAAATAACGAAACCCTATGAGAAATCCTGTTATTATCAGCAAAAGTAATTAAAAAAAAAATTAATCGATTTTTCTTGCAGACATTAGCGCATAAGGAAACGGGAATCGTTTTAGACGTATTGGAACTCGCTTGCAAGCATCGTGATACTATTGCCAGTGAGTTAGGAGCTTTAGCCTCGCAAGCCTCTAACGGAGAATTAGCTGCTTTGATCAGTTATGCCGTTGCTTTCCCAGAAAGGTTTACTGCTCTTGTGGACACGTACGATGTTAAGAGGTATGTAATTAGATCGCGCACTTATTTAACGCTTTTAAGTAGAGCGTTCAATACTTTTTTCTTCCGAAAATTGCATCTTATAAGCTTTTTTTCTTTTATTTTTGTATCAATTTTATATTTATTTTTCGCATGACGTTCGCATTAAATTTATTTGTATTGTTTTTTCATCATTGGTATACTATAATGTCTCATATGTTACGTTAATCGATTTTACTTTCATTATTTGATAACCATTTTTACATTTCTATCTAAAATGTATTTTTATCTCGATACTTAACACGTAATATGTGTATTAATAAAGATGCAAATAATTTTTTAAGAACATCATGGAATTTTTAAAATTGATTTAAAATATTATAAACATATTTTGAGACATTACGTATACTATGCACGCCAATTATTAATGTATAAATTAGCTTTTATGCGGTAGGGGTAGGTTGTGTGACATATATACGGTTAGATTAGTTCTAACTATGCGCACAATGTAGTAATTTATTTTACTTGTTGTAATTTTGGTTGTGCAAATAAAATGTATTTCATACATTTTTTTTTTGTCATCTTATAAATTGATTTTTAACTCGAATAAATATAATTAGTATGATTAAATCAGTATTTCGAAGAAACGAAATTACATTTTTAATTTGATCTTACTAGCGATTGTACATTTATTTTTATCAGCGCGTCGCGCGAACAGGCATTAAAACATGTATATGTACACACACACACACTGTAGTTTAACAGGAATGTGTTTGTAGCATTGAGACGTCGGCCACGAGGCAGGCACAAGTAGCCAGCCTAAATGTAAAGAATAAACTTCTAACTAACGGGTCCAATACACACGCTCAAAATGGTGTGAGAAACAACCCCTTTATATCAGAACCAACTTCGCAACCTCACAAGAATGGCTTTTTAAGACGATGCGAATTGGGTGAGCTCTATGTGAGGTACGATATCGCTCTGTTTGCCTGTTTTGCCGAACGCAATTCTTTCCTTCCTCTTTCTTCTTAGAGCTGCGCTTTGCAAATTATATTTTAATATTTATTACGATACCAAAAGCTATTAATATCCTTTCATAAATAATGTATTGTGGTTGGAAATTACACATTAATAAAATATATAGGACGTAAATTGTCGTGTATTTCTATAATTCTTCTGTTTAAAGCTGACATAATTAATTTAATCTTCTCTTCTTTTTACTTAGAAAAAATATTAAATGGAGAACAGAATTCTGTAAAATGGGCAAATTGTTAACTATGTTATATAATATTATTCTCATGACATGGCAATTGAAAAACGAGGAATTTTTTTTTTTTTTTTTTTTTTTAGAATTTAGTTGTATAGAATATAGTAGGTACATGCCATACTGTTGATCTTATATAGTGCCCCTCCCAATTCTGCTTCTTAATTCTTTCGGTATTTGATATGGGCACATTCCATGTTACACATATTTGTTCCCTGTCTTTTGCCTGTTATTTCTAGATAAAACGTAAAATTATCATGACGTTTCGGTATTAAGTATATCGATTAGCAACATTTTTGTTTGTCCAAATATCTAAATTTTTTTTTAATTTGAACAGTATATAATTGGTTGAAGTGCTGATTCTATTATATTTGTATTAATTAAATGAATGCTTAAGTTAGATTTAGTCTTAGCTCTTTTACAATGCTTACTTACTCTTTTATTGTGCTTAATTTTTTATGTGCAGTGTTTTTTATTTTAGTTTTAAACTTGAATCTGATGTTGCAAACGGTATAAAAATAACGTGATAAAAATTTAAAAGATTTGTTTTATAATTTAATGTAGAATTATAAAAACCGGGTGTTTAAATTACTTTTTTTATTTAATATTTAGTTGTAATTAACAGCGGAATAGTATCCATTATCTAAATGTCTCATAGATAATATACTTTTCAAATAGAAGCGGTCTTTTAAACTTCTGCGCGGTAGCGTTGGCTTTGAACGATTTGGGATACAAAGCTCTCGGTATTAGGATCGACAGTGGCGATTTGGCATATCTCAGTAACGTGGCAAGAGATATTTTTGAAAAAATAGCTGTCAAGTACAATATACCGTGGTTTGCCAAATTAAAGATTTGCGCATCAAACGACATTAACGAAGAAACTATAATAAGCTTGAATGAACAGGTAAAGATTTTCAAATTATGAATTTAGTAGATGAATGAAAAAGAATATAAAGAGTATGAAAAATATGAAGAATATTTTCCAGAGTCACAAAATTGATTGTTTCGGTATTGGAACCCATCTCGTAACATGCCAAAGACAGCCAGCGCTGGGTTGCGTATATAAAATGGTCGAAATAAACAACGAACCGAGAATCAAGCTCAGTCAAGAGGTCGGAAAAGTGACGATACCAGGCAGAAAGAATGCCTATCGATTGTATGGATCTGATGGCTACGCCCTGATAGATCTCTTACAGAAAACAACAGAAGAACCACCGCAAATAATGCAGAAGGTTCTTTGTAGGCATCCATTTCAACAAACTAAAAGAGCTAACGTCACACCGACCCAAGTAGAATCTTTGCACAAGGTAACATCTGGCTATAATAATAAATTTTTAAAGAAAAATTATTTATATTTAACACCCACACATATGATACGTTTAACAAATAAAAATATATCTTATAGATATATTGGAAAGACGGTAAGCTATGCCAGCCATTACCTACGTTGCAAGAAATTCGCAACAGAGTACAAGAGTCCCTTAATACATTACGTAACGATCATAAAAGAAACTTGAATCCAACACCCTATAAGGTAAAAATTAATATTTAATTAAGTTTAATGTTGAATATATTTTGTAGGAATTATTATTATTATTATTTAAATTTTTTTAACGTCTGTTACAGGTAGCTGTCAGTGATACCTTATACAGATTTATCGATGAACTGTGGTCACAAAATGCACCAATTGGAGAATTACGGTGAAGCATACTACTCTTATGCAAGAATATTGTTAAACTAGTCTCTAGCAGTTATAAATATCAAGTAATAACAGTATCAGAAATCATATATTTGCAGGTGAAATACATAATGATAAATCTTTTCTCTAAGAGCAACGATAAAGGATCGTCGCGATCGAGTATACATGCATATAAAACAAGAATACAATTGCGCCTTGCTACATTATGAGAGAAGAAGAGAAAATATCCTAAAAGCATATTTTTTACATTTTTCATTGTTGAAAGTTATCGAGTTATATTATCACCATCGCAACAGTATATTTTGGTAAATCTTGCGCAAATCATACTATAACATATTTATATAGTTTTACACAATTTATAGAGCGAAATATTCCGTTATAGAAAATATCTATTTACAAAAGGTAGTTTTTTCGCGCGCTCACACAAATATTCTTATTCCTATTAAAAAAAAATACAAGTACAAAGTAATGTACAAAAAAAAAAAAAACAAAAAAAAACAAAAAACAAAAAAAAATTGTGCTTGCGTGTTAAGGCATGCACAACTTATATAGTTAACATTACAATTAATTCTGTAGAGAGACTAGTTTAGATCAAACGTAAACACACAAGATTAAAATACTTAAAAAAAAATAGCAATATATAATAGTATAATTTGTTCCATTAGTTTGTCTTACTCTGATCACATTATCGTTACATTACTAATCTTTCTCTTTCTTTTTTTTTGTGCTTTTGTTTTAATATTATATATTTATAAATTTTAATTATATTATTACTACATGTATAATTTATAATTGCTGAAGACTGTGTTTAATAATATTCTCGTATAAGAGTTATATTATTCAGCATACATTTATCGTTGTTATTTACAAATGTACAAAGAGTGTAAGTGTATTAATTATACATATTTATAATTTTACACTTATGTACATACAATATGTATAAAGATCATATTGCTGTATGTATATACTCCGAAAAGAAAAGCGGAAGAAAAAAATGAATAATGTATTTATCTCAAATTGATACTTTACAATTAATGAGCAGAACTCAAAGGTGGATTCTGTTTTGTCTCCACGTTTTAATGAATTTTTTTGGGAGGGATTTTTTTCTAGTATAGGCTAATATATGAAGTGTCAAATATTTATCCAAGGAAAAAGTTTGTTATCTGTCATTAATTGATTAATGTTTAATTGTATGCTACATACAATATTAATCTGTAATTAATTGCTTATGTTTTACCTTGTTTTTTATCATGGTTTAACTACATACTTTCAACACAGATCTGTTATCGTTTTGTAATCTTTGTTTAAAAAATGTGTATGGATAATTGTAAAATATACCGGTTTTTTTATAGTGAGAATAAATATCATAGAGCTGTTACGTATATTTATAAGATTGAATTAAAACCTTCGACGATCATCTGTTCTTTTTTTTTTTTTTTTTTTTGTTTTTTTTTTTTTTTGCAATATACATATGTCGTTCGAGTAAAATAATTTTTTATTCGACTATAAGAACAAAATTATTTTATTATTTATAAAAATGTGGTTAAATTTTTTATAATGAATTAATTGCGATATTTTTTACAAGTTAACAAGTTGTTATCTCGTCAATGTCTATCAACAATATAAACTCTATTACACATATGGCAGGCATGTTAAAACGTGTCTGTCTAAAAACATGCGTTATTACTGCAAAGACGTGAGAATATTTTCATGAAAATTATATATAACGATTGCCTTCCAATGATCGTATTTATTTATAAACGTAACAACGATCTGGGAAATTAAATAAGCTTGAAAAAACGTGGAGAAATGAATTGGAGGTTATAATCAAGGCCAGTGAATGATTTTACAAGCTGAAAATTAATAATAATATTCATTAATTTGGTTTCAGAACTCGGAACGTGTTATACGTTTGTAAAAATTAAACCTTTACATCATTGTAAAAGAATTATCTATTGTTATGCCTCAGCTGCAGTATATAAAAACATGCATAAGGATAGTCAAACAATCGTGCCCTTTAGTGACGTTAGTATCCACTATATTCGTCATTGGGATTACGATTTACATAAGTCAAAAGGTCTCACCTGTCTTTGTCTTTCTCTGCATGCAAGTGTATCTAAACTGGTACTCGGTGTACAGCATAAGCTGTAAATCAAATCCAATGAAGGTCAAGGAAATACAGAACAACCTGTGCAGCGTAGTCACGCAACAGCAGCGCAAGTTTGAACAATTTGACAATACGCAGCTACCGGCTCACAATACGGCCTACAAGTTTTGGCATTGCGAGAAATGTCAGAGTTACATGTGCAAGCCAACTCAGCATTGCAGTTTCTGTCAGAAGTGCTTTCACTTCAGGGATCATCACTGCTTTTTCCTGGGTGCCTGCATACTTCGTCAGAATATGGGCAATTTTATATTATTTTGCTTCTACACCTCGTTGACATGCTTGTACTCCCTGTGTGTGTTGGGTCCTTACATGTACGAGAACATTAATCATATAGTGAAAAGTGATGCGGATTATTTCAATGTATTTTTAAACTTTTGTTTCCCTATCGCCCTGGCAAAGTTGCTGCACTCCAGAGACAGCTCGAGTATACTTTTAGTCACGGTATTCGATACCCTGATGTCAATTCTCTGCATCTGTTTGGTGCTCGGTATCTGGAAATTGCACAGTTGTTTGACTGGTAAGCAACGCTACGTCAACATAACAGGAAAGCAAACTGTGAGAGAGATCTTTGGCAGCTATGGTCTATCAAATATCATTTTTCCATATAACGGTCTCGTGGGCACGCGAGATATCAACGGCAAGTACGAATTGAAGGAAGTATGAAGTTAGTCAAGTAATACAATTGGATGAAAAAAGTCTAAAACATATACTTCTTTATCACGTATTTATGTAGCAATAAATATATTCATATGTACAATACAAATGTATTCATACACGACAAAGAACACATGCTTAAGTGCATTTTATAATTACCACATATTTTAAGATATCGATAAGGTTTATAAATGTCGTTTGTCAGCAGATTACTTTTTTCAAACCTGCAATTTATGTAATTGCATGGTAATCCACTTCTACAGTAAAGATATTTTTCTCTAAAAAATGATCACTCTTGAATCAATATTAACCAAAATTATCCTTCAACTCAATTACGCGAGCATATTTATTCATTTATTAATTTTTTTAGTTAAATATTCCATATAAATCATATTGCATTTCTTATTTATTTAATTAAATTATAAATTATCGCTCATGAAATTAAACAGTAATGAGAATAAAAAATAATACCACAACTTTAATCCAATTATTTAAATTTAAACAATTGACTTCAATCTTTCTTTAAATAAAATATAATACCAATATTATTTTGAAAGTCTAACTTTATTATAAATTAATTAAGCTCGAGAAAAGAACGTAACTTAACAGTTGAGCGATATTTTTTTTTCTTTTTTGGTAATATAATTACGCATATCTCCTTAATTTATTCGGTTTTTCTCATATATACACGTCTTGTAAATTAAACTTTTCATAGATGAAAATTACAATTCTGTATGTCGATAATGCTGCGCTTTTAAATCGTTAGGATGAATAAACAGCCCTTCCATTACTGACCATTGTATGTTAGAACTGCTCAAAGAGTATTCACCTACTATTTCATACTGTCCATTAATCGGAGTGCCATAGGTCCTGCTAGTTACAGCCAAATATCTAAAAATGTGCGATATAATTTACATATTTAATTGCACAGCATTAATTTTTACTTACATTTAATTTTATAAAGACAAATATCTTTACCTGTCAGTATCTATGTGTTTTAATGTAACTGTATCATCTCTCTCCCAAAAATCACTTTGGCATATCAACATCCAGTTATCACCGGAATCACCCTCACCCTTATGATCTCCATAAGCAGAGACTTCCTGTTTTCCAGACAGGGGTGAGCTAACGAGATGTGAGTGAAGATTCTTCTTTGTTGCAACATGTTCTAATCTAATAGTATCTCCACAACTAATTGGCTTTCTATAAAATAAAAATTGTTACAAGTTATACAGAAATAAAATTCACAACACAAGTATTAACTATGACTCACCCTCGCATGCATTGCTTTCCCGATTCAGCTTTAACCAACCAGTAAGAATTACCATCTTCTTTGGCACTGGTACCTGTTACCGATTGCTGTCCACTGCCACTACCATACTTCACTTCATGGGAATGCAATCTCACACTCAAGTCTACATTCATTAATTTTAGTACAGAGCCACAGGTTACATAGGGCGTCCCTTTAGCTGCAAAATAAACACAAAATTAAAATCTGTTTCATAAAAATTGCATGCACATTGTTTTACTTCAATATCGAGATATACCAATTACATATCAATGCATTTATAATTTAAAATGTTTAATTGAGATGTAATAGTACTAAAAAATATTAGGATAAAAAATTTGAATGCATGTATATCAGTTTGATGACGAAATATCATAACCAATCGGCTTTACACTTAATCGTGTTCTAACGAAATAAACGCATACAATACCTTGAATATAATTTATGTGAAGCAAAAATATTACAAAGCTTGAAAAAACCATCACGTAATCCATTTTAATTTAAACAGTGCTTTTGACAGCAATTAGCAACTAATCGAGTAAAACTGTTAGAGGTGATAATGACACATACACTAAATTTCTATCGAGAGTTATCAGCAGTTATCTGAATCCAGTCAGAGTCGCGTTGAGCTAAGCACGCTGACGCGGGTGACGTGTTATTATTTTATAAGTTACCTTTTTATTTTGCTTTATTTTATTTATATTTAACTGAATTTTACTTAATTTAATTTAATTTTACTTTATTTTATTTTATTTTAAGATTTCTGACTTTTTATTTTGTTAAGTAAAAAAACTGAATAACGTTCGGAAAAGCATCTGATATTGTGCAAAAGAATTTAGCCAATAAAAGCGCAGAACTAAGTCTGACATGAATGTAATGACTTGAGGAATAAAATTTCGTTAAATTAATCATAATATTGAATCAGAAGATTGCAAATTAACGTTAAAAATAGGAAAATACAACAAAATTAATAAATAACGCAAAAAAACAAGCGTAAATATCTCACAATTGTTATCAACCAATAGAAACATAATATTAATTCCGATATCTATGCAACGACTCGAGAAATAAAATTTTGTCAAATTAATTATTATTTCCAATTAAGAAGCTCTAAATTAATGAATAAATAAAGAAAATGTATATTAAGTAATAAATAACGTGAAAAATCAGCGTAAAATATCGTGCAATTGATATCCACCAATAGGAACACAGTATTAATTCTGACATTTATGAAACGACTCGAAGAATAGAATTTTGTAAAATTAATTATTACATTGCATTAGAGTCTAATGCAATATAATAATTAATTTTACAAAATTACAGTCTAATGATTAGACTATCGTAAATTAACGTGCAAACTAGAATGATATATAAAAACTAACAAATAATGCAAATAACAAGTGTAAAATGTCACGCGATTGTTATTCACTAATAGGAACATAGTATTAAGGGGAAGCTAAAGCCGTCGCCGAACTTGCACGGCGTCGATATGACAGGCCAAGCGCAAATTCCGTACCGGAACGTGGCGACATCTGGAGCCTTGTAATACGCGTGCATATAAGAATGTGTGACGTCTCGACTTATAGATTTAGGGATTTCTAGGGAAATAGTGAAAAGAACCAGAGCGTCGATATTTTAATTCTCCACTCTAGGTACCCTAAGGCAGAGAGCTGAACTTTCGATCGCGGCCGGCCACGCGTACAGATGCAGAGGCTCGTCCGTGTGAAGCCAGCGCTTCGGCTGCCGTCGGATAGAGGAAAAGGTCAGAGCTATACACTATCTGTCCTACTCTTTCGCGACGTCGTTGGTAACTCGGTAGTCTCGGTATCGCGCAAGCATGATGGAAACCGCTCGAATTTGAACGGCTACTCTTATTTGCCATGTACTATGAAACTTACCATGTTACCATTATTACCATGTAAAATATAAATTGAAAATAAATAAATTATTATTCATAAAGAATCCTTCTTTTTACAAACTAAATCACTTTTATCTCATAAGTTAGCAGTACGAAATAAGCAGAGTTAATTTTTATAAATTTGTAGCTAATTTGTTGTTAAAAAGTAATTGGCAAAGAAAAAGTTCGTTACTCTCTGCTTTTATTATTATACATTTTTTTAATAATATTCAAGTAAAAGAAGATGAAGTTGGTCGCAAAGAAATTTAATCGAGATAACGCTTTGTTGCTTATTTATCGCTAAATATTTGCCAAAGGAAAATATTAAATTGCTATTTTCTTTTCTTAGTTAACAAATTGATATCTTCTACGTAAACGCTCGTTATTAGGTAACGGTTGTTGCTATCGATTCGGGGTTTCAGATATTTTGTTTAAAAATTGAAAAGAAGTCATTTCAATTGTTTAAACAATTTTTTTACAAAAATAGTCACTCATCGGATTCGGTCGCCGGACGATGTTGCGAGTGACATAGTATAGTCTTTTCTTCAATATTAACATTTTTGCTAGTTAACAAATGGATGTCTCCGAGATCGAGTGTCCGACTTTTATAATTTTTTTAACAACGTTACAGCATCGTCCGACAACCGAATCCGATGAGTGACTTTTTGCAAAAATTATTTAAACAGTTTAAACTTTTTCGCAATGTAAAATTGCAATACTTAAATTTACAAAATTGTTAGAACGATTGGAACATGAAAGTATATTGCATTAATTTCTTGCGCACCTTATTTTTGAAAAATTTTGAATAATTTCCGAGAAAAAAATTAAATTTATGTACGCGTAAGAGCAGCAAAGAAGCGTGGGCTGAGTGAGCGCGCGATAGACAGCGGCAAGTATATCTTAAAGGCGATGGGCAGAATCTGCGCGTAGCGAGCGAGACAAAAAGACAACGCGCGAGCGAGACGATATGACGACACACGAGCGAAATTAAGTGTCAACGCGCGTTGTCGCCTTGTCTCGCTCGCCGCGCGCAGATTCTGCCCATCGCCTTTAAGATATACTTGCCGCTGTCTATCGCGCGCTCACTCAGCCCACGCTTCTTTGCTGCTCTTACGCGTACATAAATTTAATTTTTTTCTCGGAAATTATTCAAAATTTTTCAAAAATAAGGTGCGCAAGAAATTAATGCAATATACTTTCATGTTCCAATCGTTCTAACAATTTTGTAAATTTAAGTATTGCAATTTTACATTGCGAAAAAGTTTAAACTGTTTAAATAATTTTTGCAAAAAGTCACTCATCGGATTCGGTTGTTGGACGATGCTGTAACGTTGTTAAAAAAAAAATTATAAAAGTCGGACACTCGATCTCGGAGACATCCATTTGTTAACTAGCAAAAATGTTAATATTGAAGAAAAGACTATACTATGTCACTCGCAACATCGTCCGGCGACCGAATCCGATGAGTGACTATTTTTGTAAAAAAATTGTTTAAACAATTGAAATGACTTCTTTTCAATTTTTAAACAAAATATCTGAAACCCCGAATCGATAGCAACAACCGTTACCTAATAACGAGCGTTTACGTAGAAGATATCAATTTGTTAACTAAGAAAAGAAAATAGCAATTTAATATTTTCCTTTGGCAAATATTTAGCGATAAATAAGCAACAAAGCGTTATCTCGATTAAATTTCTTTGCGACCAACTTCATCTTCTTTACTTGAATATTATTAAAAAATGTATAATAATAAAAGCAGAGAGTAACGAACTTTTTCTTTGCCAATTACTTTTTAACAACAAATTAGCTACAAATTTATAAAAATTAACTCTGCTTATTTCGTACTGCTAACTTATGAGATAAAAGTGATTTAGTTTGTAAAAAGTTCTTTATGAATAATAATTTATTTATTTTCAATTTATATTTTACATGGTAATAATGGTAACATGGTAAGTTTCATAGTACATGGCAAATAAGAGTAGCCGTTCAAATTCGAGCGGTTTCCATCATGCTTGCGCGATACCGAGACTACCGAGTTACCAACGACGTCGCGAAAGAGTAGGACAGATAGTGTATAGCTCTGACCTTTTCCTCTATCCGACGGCAGCCGAAGCGCTGGCTTCACACGGACGAGCCTCTGCATCTGTACGCGTGGCCGGCCGCGATCGAAAGTTCAGCTCTCTGCCCTAAGGTCTAGGTTAAAGTTGCTCTTCTTTAGTTTAAGGGGCAATCTGCATGCATCGATTATACCCCGGGATGGCAAGAGCCGTTTGGTGGCGGTGCAGTTGCCCACAGTTCTATTGCCCACGTAGCGATTGGCCACGTATCAATAGGACACAGTGCGATTGGACACAGCTCAATTGGACACAGATCAATTGGACACGGTTCTATTGCCCACGTAGCGATTGGCCACGTATCAAATGGACACAGTGCGATTAAACACGAAAAGTTGCCCACCGTTCAAATGACCACAGATCAGTTGCCCACCGTTTAAATGCCCACAGATCAAACGCCCACAGAAAGTGAATTTTTGTTCGTTTGCCCACGGATAAATGCCCACCGTTCAAAAGCCCACAGATCAATGGCCCACCGTTCAATGGCCCACAGATCAATGGCCCACCGTTCAATTGCCCACAGATCAGTGGCCCACCGTTCAAAAGCCCACAGATCAGTGGCCCACCGTTCAATGGCCCACAGATCAGTGGCCCACCGTTCAAAAGCCCACAGATCAGTGGCCCACCGTTCAATGGCCCACAGATCAGTGGCCCACCGTTCAAATGCGACTTTTATATCATATACAGGGTGAATCAGAAAATGGAAGTGCCACTTACCATATAAGACTGGTTACCGCAAAATATTAATTTAATATTATTATTTATTTGTGGACGCGTTGTTTATGGATATTACTTTGTGCGAGGCAGTCAGCGGCAGGATAGAATAAAAATAGTAATTAGGAAGTAGGTATTATGCATAGTGTACAGCATAGAAAATTAATTTTATTTAACAATAATTTATTACGTTGAATTTTATAATGTACTGTTTGTTACAGGTATAAAAATAGATTTAACGAATTTTAAAAGTCGTTGCGATATAAAAAAATAACTGTATACATATATTTTGATATTTTTTAATAATCAGGAAAAAAATTAACTTACTAACTACACATTCATAATCGATAAGAAAAACAAAAGAAATCGTTACGACAAAAGTATTCACACGCAGCCGATACACATTAGAGTTCGAGTTACATCACGTTCTACGCTTGTAAATAAAATAATAGTATCTAAAGCTATAACGTATCACACTGTATCTAAGTCCATTTTGCAATCTATAAGTATTACAACTGCATGCTCGAATACTAAAAAATAAAACAAGTTACATCAGAATCTCTGCTACATTACAACGGTTTGGTAAAGCGCACTTTGGCATAATCGGATAAAAATATGTTTTACAACTACACAGTCATAAGCGACGAAAAGATACAAAAGCAACCGTGTTCGAGTTACATCACGTTCTACGCTTGTACATAAAATAACAGTATCTAAAGCTATAACGTATCACAGTGTATTTCAGTCCGTTTTGTAACTTATATGTATCAGAACTTTGTTCAAAAATAACAAACATCAGTATAAAGTTATGTTGTATCTTTTCCGCACGAAGTAACACGCCTAAAGATTTTATCTCTTAAATCTAAACATATTTTTACATAAATATGCTGTAATGTCTTATGGTTTTCTAATCCTTATGTAGGTTTCATACGGGTCGTTGCATATGGGACGACGCTTAGCTTCCAAACGTTTGATACATGTAACGCAACAGGCAAGATGTCCACAAGGTACGAAAGCATGTGTGCGCTCGTTAGTAAGGCATACCGTGCATATGTCTGAAGAAGATTTTGCTTCTGATGGACTTAGAGACAAAATATATGTATACAGTTATTTTTTTATATCGCAACGACTTTTAAAATTCGTTAAATCTATTTTTATACCTGTAACAAACAGTACATTATAAAATTCAACGTAATAAATTATTGTTAAATAAGATTAATTTTCTATGCTGTACACTATGCATAATACCTACTTCCTAATTACTATTTTTATTCTATCCTGCCGCTGACTGCCTCGCACAAAGTAATATCCATAAACAACGCGTCCACAAATAAATAATAATATTAAATTAATATTTTGCGGTAACCAGTCTTATATGGTAAGTGGCACTTCCATTTTCTGATTCACCCTGTATATGATATAAAAGTCGCATTTGAACGGTGGGCCACTGATCTGTGGGCTTTTGAACGGTGGGCCACTGATCTGTGGGCTTTTGAACGGTGGGCCACTGATCTGTGGGCTTTTGAACGGTGGGCCACTGATCTGTGGGCCATTGAACGGTGGGCCACTGATCTGTGGGCTTTTGAACGGTGGGCCACTGATCTGTGGGCAATTGAACGGTGGGCCATTGATCTGTGGGCCATTGAACGGTGGGCCATTGATCTGTGGGCTTTTGAACGGTGGGCATTTATCCGTGGGCAAACGAACAAAAATTCACTTTCTGTGGGCGTTTGATCTGTGGGCATTTGAACGGTGGGCAACTGATCTGTGTCCAATTGAGCTGTGGCCAATCGCACTGTGTCCTATTGATACGTGGCCAATCGCTACGTGGGCAATAGAACTGTGGGCAACTGACATACACTCCAAATCCTTCTCCTATTCTATTTCCCACAACTATTCTATTTCTAAGCAGATAGCCAATCAAAACGCATAGACTCCTCCCAAAAACGCTCAAAAGTGCTCTTAGTGAGATTTCGTGGTGACGCTCGACAGTCAACCAAGCACATTTTGCATCTGCCACGAGAGAAGCAACTTCCCAAGAAAAAATAAGAAAGCAAAAATGGAAAACGTGGTAATAAACATCTCGCACCCGGTCAGAGAAATAAGTATATTTTACACGAATATAAACTCTTAATTATTTTCTTTAAGCGTAAATAAAAATAAAACGTTGTGGCCTGAGGCCACGAATAACTTCAGACTCCGCGCCGCGACCACCACCGTTCGCCCAAATTAGTCGCGCGGTCCCGTCCACGATTAACATTAAAGCTGGCCACACACAATTTCCGTAACAGTAACAGTAAGGCTTTCGACCAATCGCGTTGCTTGATTTGGCCGTCCGTAACCGTGGCCGTAACAGTAGCAGTAGCCGTCGAAAATTTCAATATGTTGGAATTTTACTGCTACGGTTCTTACTGACAGCCAATAAGATTGCGAGATTGTCTGACGTCACAATATATCGACGAAATGGCAAATAACTTTCAGAACTGTGCTTTTGTGCAATTATTTTTAGTTAAAATAAATCATAATGGATCACTTATACGACAAACAAATATACTCCCAATCAGATGTATATTTTAATGAGTTTGAACAAGATATAAGTCTGAATGAAGTAAATACAGAAGATGATGCAACTCTGATTGACATCATAAGAGGTTATCCTCATCTATATGCAAAAAACTTAAAAGATTTTAAAAATAAAAATGTACGTGAGCAATCATGGTTAGAAATAGCATCTATTTTAAAATGCTCAGGTATGTAAAATTTTATAAATTTACAACTAATATATAATTAATATATATATATATATATATATATATATATATACATATATATACATATATATATATATATATATATATATATATATATATACATATATATACATATATATATACATATATATATATATATATATATATATATATATATATATATATATGTGAAATTATTTACAGTGGAAGATTGTCAGAGACGATGGTTACGTTTAAGGGATAGATTTTCAAAAGAACGAAGATTACGAGATACAGAAATACGAAGTGGTAGTGGAAGGGTACCAGGAAGAAAAGAATTCTGTTTATATGACAATATGATGTTTCTTTCAGAACATATACAGTCAAGAAAGTAAGGAAATAATGTAGATAAGAAATATGTAACAAGGTATCTTAAGAATATATTAATTGTTTTTACATATTAATGTTCCAGAACCTATACAAACTTGCACGTGGCTAAACAAAAATCAGTTAATCTAAACCCAGCATCTCCCATTTCATCAAGCATTCAAACATTTCAAAATCCTTCATCTCCAACATTAATATCTCTATCACCTTTAATGTCACCATCAAGTTCAGAAAATTCTCGAAATACTCCATCACCTCAAATACAAATTTGTCAACAATCTCCAACTCTTCAAAATAATTCTCGAAATACTCCATCACCTCAAATACAAATTTGTCAACAATCTCCAACTCTTCAAAATAATTCTCGAAATACTCCATCACCTCAAATACAAATTTGTCAACAATCTCCAATTTCTCAAAATATTTCAAAAAATGTTCCAATAAGAAACTCTGCATTACTTTTACCACATACTATTTCAACAGTCACCTCAGAATTTAAGTATTCCTGTAACAACTCCACAACCGCTTCTAATTCCTCAGACTTTATCTGACTTCGATAAATCAATAAACTCAGAAGAATCGTCACAATTAAACACTTCGACACTTAAAGGAAGATGTAAGTAACTGTTTTTAATGTATTAGCTGCAACTTCATATTTTAATAGTTAAATAACTTAATTTTGTTACAGCAGAAGAAATGCAACAGCGAAATGTACACCAAAGATGGATCAAAAGAAAAAAACCTAGTGACTGTATTGAAACAAATTTTTTAAAAATATCATCGGAAATAAGTTCATATATTAAAAGTTCGCAAAATACAACATCAAATGCAGGCGATGTGGAATCATTCGGAAAATGGATTGCATGCGAATTAGAAAAACTATCTCAAATAGAGAAAAAACAAAAAATGGAAAAAATAACACAGATCATATTTAGTTAATAAGGTTTTTATGTTTTTTATTATAAGTATTGGATAACAAAACTAATTATATTTCGTTATTTTGTGTTTTCTTAAAATTATACAATCAGTTACAAAAAATATATATATATATATATGTATATTATGTTATATGTATATAAAAGTATAAGAATATAAAATAAATTTATAATTATTAAATTTTTTTTACTTTTTAGTTTTTATTCTCTGTATGTACCTCTTCTAATATAATCGTACTGCCACGGAATCTCTCCTGCTTTGGTGATAAAGTAATTTGCTAAAATGTCACGTTGTTCTATTGCGTTTCTAGTCGCTCGATGTGCATTACTGGGTCGTATTTGTTGTGATTGCATCTGTTCATTCCTCCAAGTTCCTTCAATTATTTGACCGTTTTCTAATTCTAAATCAACAAAATGTGATGAACAGTATAATCGTTTCTCCGGCACATTTTTTTCATCTTGTGTTTTTAAAAAGTTATGAAGACATACAGTACTTATTACTATTTGGTCAACAGCTTTTAAATCCAGGCAAATTGGTCGACGAAAAATTCTCCAACGTGCAGAAAGTATTCCAAATGCATTTTCTATCGTCCTTCTAGCACGAGATAATCTATAATTAAATATTTGTTTTTTCTCTTCCAATCCTCGTCCAGCATAAGGTCTCATAAAATTTTTCATCAGTGGAAAAGCTTGATCACCAATAAAAAAATATGGAGTAGATTCATCACTGCCAGGAAGTTGTATATGTCCTTGTGGTACACCCAACTCATCATGTTTAATTGCTTGGCCTATTTCAGATGAAGCAAATATACTTCCATCACTGATACTACCATTGGCACCAATGTCAACAAGAGTAAATTTGTAATTAGAATCGCATGCAGCTATAAGAACAATGCTGAAATGTTTTTTGTAGTTGAAATAGACACTTCCAGAATTTGGCGGTGCTTGAATATTTATGTGTTTTCCATCAAAAGATCCAACACAGTTTGGAATATTCCAATCTTGAAAAAAATTTGTAGCAATTTCTTTCCATTTTTCTGACGTTGGAGGTACCAAATATAGTAAAGATAATACTTTATTTAATACTATACAAGTATGTTTAATGACTGAAGATGCTGTTGATTCTCCAATTCTATAAGCAAAGGCAATAGACAGTATCTGATAACCAGTAGCCAGATATCTGTAATGACAAATATTATTTAATTTATTGTGTCTCACATTGTGTTTGATCAAAGTGTTTACTATTAAAAAGAAAAATAATCTACATATATCTTCTATTTGCTATAACTGTGCAAACTACACAAATTCATACATAACTGAATACACTTAATTAACCTTAAAGTCAGAGACAAACGTTGCTCTGGACATAATGCTCTCCAGTTTCTTTTCTTTAAAAATGGTTCTACCAAGTTTAATAATAAATAAAAATTATCGACACTCATTCTTGTGTATCGAAAAAACATTTCTGTATCATCCTTTAGTTCTTGAAATAGAGCATTAAAATCTCCTTGCTGATTGCGATTTTGATTGATATCTCGAACCCACCATCGCCTATTAATCCAACGCTTGGTATAATTTCTTTTGCGTAAACAAATGTATCCAAACATCCAGTAATGGATATGTAATAAGAACATATTATCCATAATCTAAAAAAAATTTTACACTTTGCTTAAAAATTAAACTTTTATGTTAACTAATTTATCTCTTTATTACTTTAAGTTTATAATATTTATTTAACTATAATAAAATTATACTTACTCATTTATATTTGTACTCACTCAAAATTAATATAATTAAAAAAAACTTTTAATTGTAATCATCACAAGCACTCAGAGTCAAAATAAAAGTTTAAATCCGCCATTGTTACCGTGGCAACACTGCGTTACAGAACATAGTGTGTTTTGCAGATTTCTACGTTACTGTTACTATTACTGTTACGGAAATTGTGTGTGACCAGCTTAAGCACGGGCCGACCAGCCGCCCGCGGCGAGTAGCGCGGACCCTTCGCAACGAACGACATGGGCCGCCCAACCGCCCACACCGCGCACCGCCACCCGACCGTTCGGGAGTGGGGGCCCCCACTCCCGGGCACACGGGTATATAAGCTGCCTCGAGCGCAGACGAGGCACCTTGTTCCGCGCTGGGGAGCACCCCAGCAACCGATCCTCCAGGTCTTGGGCGCTCCCAAGACTTCCTCGACCGGGCTCACCCGGCTTCCGAAACCGACTTCGCTTTTGACGACTCGGGCGCTCCCAAGCCTTCCTTTGACCGGGCGCTCCCGGCCATCCTCGACACCGACATCTCCGAGACTCGGGCGCTCCCGAGCCTTCCTTTGACCGGGCGCTCCCGGCCATCCTCGACACCGACATCTCCGAGACTCGGGCGCTCCCGAGCCTTCCTTTGACCGGGCGCTCCCGGCCATCCTCGACACCGACATCTCCGAGACTCGGGCGCTCCCGAGCCTTCCTTTGACCGGGCGCTCCCGGCCATCCTCGACACCGACATCTCCGAGACTCGGGCGCTCCCGAGCCTTCCTTTGACCGGGCGCTCCCGGCCGTCCCTGACACCGACATCTCCGAGACTCGGGCGCTCCCGAGCCTTCCTTCGACCGGGCGCTCCCGGCCGTCCTCGACATCGACATCTCCGAGACTCGGGCGCTCCCGAGCCTTCCTTCGACCGGGCGCTCCCGGCCATCCTCGTCGCCGACCTATCCAAGACTCGGGCGCTCCCGACTCTCTCTCTCGTTTCTTCGCGCCAACACGGCCCTGGCGTGCCGACGCACGAACGATTCAAGTCGCGGCGCCGCCGACTCGCGAACGCGAAACCTGTGCGTCCGACACGGCCCTCACGGCCTGGTTTGTAATCCGCGCCGCCGACCCGCGAACGCGAAACCTGTGCGTCCGACACGGCCTTCACGGCCTGGTTTGTAATCCGCGCCGCCGACTCGCGAACGCGAAACCTGTGCGTCCGACACGGCCCTCACGGCCTGGTTTGTAATCCGCGCCGCCGACCCGCGAACGCGAAACCTGTGCGTCCGACACGGCCTTCACGGCCTGGTTTGTAATCCGCGCCGCCGACTCGCGAACGCGAAACCTGTGCGTCCGACACGGCCCTCACGGCCTGGTTTGTAATCCGCGCCGCCGACCCGCGAACGCGAAACCTGTGCGTCCGACACGGCCCTCACGGCCTGGTTTGTAATCCGCGCCGCCGACTCGCGAACGCGAAGCCTGTGCGTCCGACACGGCCCGAGCGGCCCGTCCTGTAACCCTCGGAGTCCTGTATAACCGACGCGGTCTGTTACCTAGGATAAGACCGGAAGCGACCCGCCCTAACAATCTCTGGGAATCCAGCTCACGGCAGGTAGCCGTTTTCGTGACAATTTATTCTTAAGTTTATTTCTGTATATATATATATCTTTCTTTTCGTAGATTAAGTGTATCATTTCAACTAAATTCTTTATTTTTTCCGATTAACCCAAGTCTCGGTTTTCTTTATACTCGTGCCCTGGCTTCCGACGAGCTCTCCGAACCGGAAATTACCGTGTTACATGGCGCCCGAACAGGGACCTGACCGAACCGAGACTCGAGTTAACACGAATGAAGAGCTGGATTTACAAACTGTCCAAAAACGATCTAGCCGAAGAATTAGCGCAAATTCACATTGACAATAGCGGCCCTTGCAGTCAATTACGACACCGACTTCGAAGGTTTGTAGAAACCAATCCCGACTATAAGCCCTCGATGGCTCTTAATAGAACCGATCCACCGAAACCACAGTGCAAATCACAATCAGCCATCCTCATGGAGGTACCAGACGACGAGCTACACGCCTCCAAACACCTGGATGCGTTTGCGGCTGGCACACCGCAGCACCAACCACTTCCAGCATTCAGCCACGTGGAAGAACTGTTACCACTTCACGCCCCGGCACCAGAGGCTCGGATGGAGGGTGCCGCCATCAGTCGGGCCGAAACAAGTTCTTCTCGTGAGGACGAATCTGTCAGCCTGACCGATCACGCGAAAGTTATCAATCAAATTAGAAAATGGGGCGTCCACTTCGACGGAAGAGACCCGTTCGCCTTTCTCGAGCGCATCCAGGAATTACAGCGAGCATACGGCTACCCGGGGGACCTCTTGCTGCTAGGGCTACCCGAGATGTTAAAAGGAGATGCTTTGCTCTGGTTCCGAAATAACCAGGACCAGTGGAAACGTTGGACCGATTTCCAGGAGAGCTTCCGGAACTATTATCTGCCCCACCGATATCGCGCCCAGCTTACGCGAGAAATACACGGCCGAATACAACGAGCGGGGGAACCGTTTAAGCAATATGCTACCGCACTGCTAACCATGGCCCGTCGAGCGGGGAACCTGTCCACCGACGAAGTACTAGACCGCGTCTACGAGAATATGAGGCCCGAATACAAATTATACATCCGAATTCGAGACGTGAACAACTTGGAGGACCTCACTAACCGGGCAGCCGAATTTGAAGATATCAAACGCCAGAAAAAGGAACATACCGAGAAACAGCAAGCCAGTCGACCACCGGCAGTAGCCGCCGCCGTCGCCTATAGCCGAGAAGAGTGCTGTTGGCGCTGCAAACAGCGAGGCCACACCAGAGCCGAATGCCGACGCCCCGCCGTAAAGTTTTGCTCCCGTTGTGGCAAGGACGGCGTTCTAACAAGGGATTGCCACCCGTTGACGGGAAACGCACAACGGGCCGGGGGCGTCGACCACGCCGACCGGCCCAGCACCAGCCAGAATTAAGGTTTTGGCCCCGGCCGCACCTGCCGATTACGCTCGGGAACAACGAGATTGAGGCATTACTCGACTCGGGATCCGAGCTGTCATGCGTCAATGCCGAGGTAGCAAGGTTGGCCGAAGACCTGGGCCATCGTCGGTGGGCGAATCAACAGCAGGTCAGACTGGCGGACGGAGAAACCACGGAGACCGCCGGTAGTCTGCAACTTCCAGTCTGTTATAAAGGGAGGACGTACCAGCACGAGTTTACAATCATGCCGCACGCTCGCACGCCCATGATCATAGGGATAGATCTCTGGGAACGGATCGGTTTAACCCTGCGGATCCCACCTGGCAGCACTCGGCTGAAACGAGCATGCGTTTTGAACAAGGCCGGGTTGGCCACGCAAACACCAGAAGAGGAGGATCGCCTCAAACATTTTCTCGAGGTAGAGCTTGGAAAGTTCCGAGATGTGCGCGGGCCTACCGACAAAATTACTCACCGGTTACGCCTGAAAACCGATCAACCGATTAAACAGCGATACCGCCCACGCAACCCAGCCATGCAGGAGGTAATAAATCAGGAAGTCAACCGAATGGAGCAAGAGGGAATTATCGAACCCTCCCGCGGGGCATGGAGTTCGCCAATTGTGCTCGTTAAGAAGAAAGACGGCCGGTATCGGTTCTGCATCGACTATCGTAAGGTCAACGAAGTAACCGAAAAGGACGCATACCCGCTGCCTCAGGTTAATGCCACGCTCGACAAGTTGCGAGGAGCGCGATACCTGACTACACTGGACCTGAAGGACGGCTATTGGCAGGTGCCACTGGAGCCGGAAAGCCGACCAATCACTGCGTTCACGGTCCCCGGCCGAGGCCTGATGCAGTTCAAAGTCATGCCGTTCGGACTGCACTCAGCGCCGGCCACGTTCCAGCGGCTCCTGGACGCAGTGATCGGCCCCGAATTTGAGCCGTGGGCACTGGTTTACCTCGACGACATCATCATCCTCAGCCGTACGTTCGATGAACATCTAGACCACTTAAGGACAGTTTTCGAGCGCCTGCGTGATGCGAAGCTACGCCTAAATCCAGAGAAATGTTATTTCTGCCGACCACAGTTAAAGTACCTGGGACACATAATCGATCGCCGGGGTATACGCACCGACCCGGAAAAAACGTCAGCCGTAACCAACTGGCCACCACCAACAACCCTCCGCCAAGTGCGACAGTTTTTGGGCATGGCTTCATGGTACCGCCGATTCATCGAAAATTTCTCCAGCATCGCGGCCCCGCTGTCACGTCTTACCAGGAAACATGCCCGCTGGAATTGGGGCCCCGACGAGGAGAAGGCGTTCTCCGGCCTGAAAACCGCACTAACAACGGCGCCAGTACTGGCCTGCCCGGACTTCACTCGCCGCTTTGTGCTCCAGACGGACGCTAGCACCAGTGGCCTCGGCGCAGTATTGACACAGCACTTGACGGAGGGAGAACGGGTGGTTGCGTACGCCAGTCGCACACTCAACAAGGCGGAGAAAAATTACAGCGCCACGGAACTGGAGTGCTTGGCGGTTGTCTGGGGTATACGAAAAATGCGTGGATACGTCGAGGGTTATTCTTTCACGGTAGTCACCGACCACCAGGCATTGAAATGGCTGCAGCGCCTGGAGGAGCCCACTGGACGACTGGGGCGATGGCTGTTCGAGCTGCAGCAATTCGATTTCGACGTACGTTATCGACGAGGGGCGGCAAATCAAGTAGCCGACGCACTCTCCCGACAACCGATCGTGGCCAGTACCGAGGCAGTAACCTCCGATAACTGGTACCAACGCATCCTCACCGGAATTCGGGAAAACCCAGCAAACTTCCCCGACTACCGAGAACAAAAGGGGCGCCTGTTCCGTCACATCTTACATGAATTAGATTTCAAAGAAGTCGAACCATCGACACAGTGGAAACAATGCGTACCCAGGCCGGAGCGGCAGCAGACGATAGCTCGACATCATGAGGACGTTAACGCAGGACATTTTGGCACCGCCAAAACCATTGCCCGTATGGCCAGATTATTCTACTGGCCAGGCATGTTTCGCGATATCACCCGCTTCGTAAGACAATGTAAGAGCTGCCTCGCCTACAAGGTATCACCTACGAAGCCAGCCGGAAAGTTACACACAGCACCAGTAGCGGCGCCATGGCAGCAAGTAACCATGGACTTGGTCGGACCCTTGCCACGCTCGCGGAAGGGCCACACGTGGCTGTTAGTTATGCAGGACCGGTTCTCAAAATGGGTAGAACTCCAGGCATTACGCAAGGCAACTGCGGGGGCGGTGGTCACCGCCATAGCAGAAAGAATCCTGTACCGGCATGGGTGCCCCAACCAAATTATCTCAGACAACGGCACGCAGTTTAAGTCCCGCTTGCTAAAACGACTACTGGCATCCTGGCACATCCAGCATCGTACGACGCCTATCTACACCCCTCAATGCAACCCGGTCGAGCGAACTAACCGTACCATCAAGACGATGATCGCACAATACACGCAACGACATCACCGGCGCTGGGACGAACAGTTAGGTCCCATACAATTCGCGTTTAACACCGCTCAACACGATGCAACCGGATATACGCCCGCCTTCCTAAACCACGGGCGCGAATTGGCGTTTACACATCCCGACGACCGCCGGCACGCCACACCGACAACGCCGCACCGAACTCAGCGCGCGCTGCACGAGGCCTTTCAAGTGGTCCGGATTAACTTAGCTCGAGCATTTCAACGCCAAGAAACCGCCTATAATCTACGACGACGAGACTGGCGACCTAGAATCAACGATACCGTATGGAAAAAAAAGCACCCGCTGTCACGGAAGACCGACGGCTTTAATGCAAAACTGGCACCAAAATATTTAGGCCCGTTTACAGTGGCCAAATTCCATTCGCCAGTGATAGTGGATCTCCGCGACGCCCGAGGGCGCTGGCAGCGGCGCATCCACATTCAAGACCTCAAGCCGGACTCCCCACCCGTAGAAACCGACCAATCCCCGACTGAGACGGCCCCACAGCTAGGGTATATAAAGCGCTCACGGCCACGGCCATCATCAGTCAGTCGACCGAAAGCAGCAATGGCTAATCGAGAGAAGATGTACGAGCTTTTTGGAAGCCTGAGCGAAGGGAGCGAGTCGCCGCCAGCCAGCCCGCCGCCAGGGGCCTGGCCTCCGCCGATCGACCCGAGCCACCGCTATCCGGTGCCACGTGTGGGGACGAGCGTCCAGCGAGGAGACGGCAGTCAACGGGATCACACCCGTTGGCTGGAAGAGCCACCACCCGCTCTTCCGAAGGCGCCCCGAAGAGGCCAAGGACGTCCGCGGGCTCTGCCAGATTCAGCCGCCGGGGCGACCAAGACCACCGTCGCCCGCTCAAAAAAAGGACCAGGGCAGACGACGGCAACAGGCCCGCAGGGATCAGCCGGGAAGGCGCAGCCCGCCAGAACGAGCACCTCGGGATGCCGCAGAACCGACGGCGGCCCAGGCAAGACAACGGCGCCCGAGGCCCACCAAGGCGAAACGAAAGATCCGGGTACGAGCCGGCCACAAGCGCAGCCGCCAGGACCATCGGCGGCGCGTAAAGATCCGGCCGAACCATCTGCGAAGCACAGGCAAAACCCGCCACCACGCCAGGGACCAACGATTTGGGCCATGGAAATTCTCCAGCCGGCCCGACGTGAGCCAAGAAACATCGCCGGAATCGAGGTCAGCATTCCGGACCGAGGCCAGACGGGGCTGACTGCCATGTCAGGAGGACCGCTAGCGCACGGCAGAACGACCAGGCTGAAGGCGCCGCGCATTAGGCCAGTTACCGTAGCCGCAACGACCGAACCGGCAACAACCAGGGCTCGGGAAGAAACGGTGAGCCTCGCGGCAGCAGCCAGGATGTCAACTACCACCAGTACACCCACGGTTCTGCCTCTGCCGCCATTTGCATTAGAACTAAGGCAGACCACGACACCACCAGTGGCTCCACCATCAACGCCACCTGTGGCCCCACCGACGACGACGCCTGCGGCTCCACCACCGACACCTCTGGCAGTTCCATCGCCAACGCTAATGGTGGTTACATCGCCAGCACCACCCGCCTACGTCCGCGAAAAAGGATGGACATCGAGGCCAAACATCCCGCTCGCTGTGCCAGTCCAACTCCCAAACGGCGAAATTACGTCAGTGCCAATGTCCGCTATCCGCCACAACCGGAAGTGGCGGGCCCGGACCGCAACCGGCAGGTGGCTACTGCGCTTCGCCCCCGATGGCAGACTCACGATGTGCCGAAAGATCCAGGGGGAGGCCTCTGAGTAAAAGAGGGGGTGATGTGGCCTGAGGCCACGAATAACTTCAGACTCCGCGCCGCGACCACCACCGTTCGCCCGAATTAGTCGCGCGGTCCCGTCCACGATTAACATTAAGCACGGGCCGACCAGCCGCCCGCGGCGAGTAGCGCGGACCCTTCGCAACGAACGACATGGGCCGCCCAACCGCCCACACCGCGCACCGCCACCCGACCGTTCGGGAGTGGGGCCCCCACTCCGGGCACACGGGTATATAAGCTGCCTCGAGCGCAGACGAGGCACCTTGTTCCGCGCTGGGGAGCACCCCAGCAACCGATCCTCCAGGTCTTGGGCGCTCCCAAGACTTCCTCGACCGGGCTCACCCGGCTTCCGAAACCGACTTCGCTTTTGACGACTCGGGCGCTCCCAAGCCTTCCTTTGACCGGGCGCTCCCGGCCATCCTCGACACCGACATCTCCGAGACTCGGGCGCTCCCGAGCCTTCCTTTGACCGGGCGCTCCCGGCCATCCTCGACACCGACATCTCCGAGACTCGGGCGCTCCCGAGCCTTCCTTTGACCGGGCGCTCCCGGCCATCCTCGACACCGACATCTCCGAGACTCGGGCGCTCCCGAGCCTTCCTTTGACCGGGCGCTCCCGGCCATCCTCGACACCGACATCTCCGAGACTCGGGCGCTCCCGAGCCTTCCTTTGACCGGGCGCTCCCGGCCGTCCCTGACACCGACATCTCCGAGACTCGGGCGCTCCCGAGCCTTCCTTCGACCGGGCGCTCCCGGCCATCCTCGTCGCCGACCTATCCAAGACTCGGGCGCTCCCGACTCTCTCTCTCGTTTCTTCGCGCCAACACGGCCCTGGCGTGCCGACGCACGAACGATTCAAGTCGCGGCGCCGCCGACTCGCGAACGCGAAACCTGTGCGTCCGACACGGCCCTCACGGCCTGGTTTGTAATCCGCGCCGCCGACCCGCGAACGCGAAACCTGTGCGTCCGACACGGCCTTCACGGCCTGGTTTGTAATCCGCGCCGCCGACTCGCGAACGCGAAACCTGTGCGTCCGACACGGCCCTCACGGCCTGGTTTGTAATCCGCGCCACCGACCCGCGAACGCGAAACCTGTGCGTCCGACACGGCCCTCACGGCCTGGTTTGTAATCCGCGCCGCCGACTCGCGAACGCGAAGCCTGTGCGTCCGACACGGCCCGAGCGGCCCGTCCTGTAACCCTCGGAGTCCTGTATAACCGACGCGGTCTGTTACCTAGGATAAGACCGGAAGCGACCCGCCCTAACAATCTCTGGGAATCCAGCTCACGGCAGGTAGCCGTTTTCGTGACAATTTATTCTTAAGTTCATTTCTGTATATATATATATCTTTCTTTTCGTAGATTAAGTGTATCATTTCAACTAAATTCTTTATTTTTTCCGATTAACCCAAGTCTCGGTTTTCTTTATATTCGTGCCCTGGCTTCCGACGAGCTCTCCGAACCGGAAATTACCGTGTTACAACGTTTTATTTTGTTAAAGAAAATTGTGGTCGATGAAATAAAGCTGGAGAAAGCAAAAATGGAAAACGTGGTAATAAACATCACGCATCCGGTCAGAGGAGTAAGTATATTTTACACGATTATAAACTCTTAATTATTTTCTTTAAGCGTAGATAAAAATAAAACGTTTTATTTTATTACAGAAAATCGTGGTCGGCGGAATAGAGATGGAGAAAGTGCAGCTTCAGCGCGAGGTGCGGGTCGTCATCCCACCGCAGGTAGGTAGTATATGTGTAATATTCACTCTCTCAAACAAAATTTGTAATTTAATATTTATCTTTTTCAGTCTTTCGACATTCGTGAGGCTATCTTCCGAGGAAAAATAATTAACGGATACCGCATGGATCACATGCGGTACGAGAGAAAAATCTTGCGGAGGAATACAGGCGAATTGTGGGAGATGAACGTATTTGACACGTTCGATCTCCGATTGCTTTTCAACCTCCCGTCTCTCTCTCAGGAGGAAATTAGAAAAGCCCACGGACTCGAGCCAATGTGGGACGCCTCTGAAGACGATTTTAAGACTGCGGTCGGGAAAATTATACCAAATTTCGCGCAGGAAGAAGAAGAAGAAGAAGACGATGATAATGAGGGCGAAGAGGAGAACAACGTAAATTAATTAAATGTAAAAATATTAAAGTAATTGTGTGTATGTGTGAGTGTGTGAAAGCGTGTATGCAAGAGTATGAGAGAAAAAATAAAAATATTATTTTTGTAAAATGTGTAAATAAATTTCCTAATTTAAGTTTTTAACATTTATATTTCTTATTTCTTTCACCCTTTACGCACATTTTCTTTTTCTAACTTAAAACTCTACCGTTTATAAGAAAAATTCAAAATAAAAGAAAAATTAAAGTAAATAGTAAAAGTAAAAAAGTAAAAAGTAATAAGTATAAAGTAAAAAGCAAAAAATAAAAATTAAAAAGCAAAAAATAAAAATGAAAAGTAAAATGTAAAATGTAAAAAGTAAAAAAAAGTAAAAAGTGACAAAAATAAGTAATACAATAAAAAATTGAAAATAAAAGAGAAGAAAAGATTTAACATAAAAAGCTAAAGCAGTAAAATAAAAAGTATTTGGAAATAAAAGAAAAATATCGAGGGGGGTACATCTTTGTGTAATGTTACGCTTCTTTTAACCTGTGAGAGAAGGAGGGGGCGAAAAAAAGGTGAGAGAAAGAAACAATACTCTGCGAGTAAAAAGTCCGCCAATAAAAACAGCGTTAAAATTTTCCTGGCTTTTTCGACTCGAGTAATTTTTAACTCTTAGAGCTTTAGAGCTTACTATGTTAATATAGATCGGGCCTAATTCTAAGAAAAGCTAGCATTTTACCTTAAAGCATATATTACTGGAGGAGGAATAGCCTATAATTTCCGTGTTAAAAGTCTGTGACCAAGTTCAGTGTGAAAAAGAAAGGTAAAGTATTACCATTGTTCTTAATGCGCAAACGCGAATGATTTATTTTATATATTAATTTTTTTTTTACGATATTTATACATTTCGACTCTTACTTCATGCATTTCGCTAAATAAAAAACATGTACACTCAATTTTTTTAAAACATTGCCGTGCCACATACCCTGCAAAATATGCTATTGCGTTTTCATTATAATTACTTATATTGTCCACATCATATTCGTGGAGAATGTCTGCATGATTATCAAGTAAATCTGTTTTTAATACAGTAGCATCGTCATTAACATCGTCGTCAGTATCATCTACAGCAGCAATATTACTTTCATTCATACAATTTTCAACTGTCTTAATAATTGTATTAGGTTTATTGATGAGAGCTTCACTTTCTGGACATTGCACGTTACCTTCATCGCCTGTTAGAATGTAACCAGTGGATAATATATGTCTAATTGACAGTCGGACCATTCTTGCAGTTGGATTAGGATTAAATCCTCCGCGTTGTCAAAGTTTTGAAAATAAATGTTCAACTGAATTCTGATTGCATAAACCTGTTGCAAGTTCAAATTTTTTATTTTTACTTGTAAGTTCTTTATACAAAGAAAGAATTGCTTGTATTGTAATAATAAAACCTTTAAAACAAGGAATTTGATTTATTTTGTTCAGTAATTTGGACCATCCTGAAGACCACTGTACGAAGTTTAACAATAGATCTTCAATATCAGAATTTTTCTTTGATAATGGCCGTTTTTCGCCAAATGTAATATTAAGACTATATGAGTTACAAGCATCAATTACATTATTTATACGCTCTGCAAAATTAGCTGTTTCTCTCCATGTATTAGAATTTAATTCTTTTACGTCACCAGCTGTTTTTATTGCAGCTGCAAATTTATTACTAAATAATTGAAATACTCTCTTTACGTTCATTGCTTCAAAGCAATTGGGATAAATATGTGCTTGTGTAATATGAGATAATAAATTTGAGCCTTCTGTTGTTGCATTGTCAATTTTCCAAGTTTCTATAAAATTAGAATATGACGCTATTATTTTTTCGTTGTAATATATATTGTTATGCGTCCTAAGAAAACTCGCTAATCTTTTAACTAAATGTGGAAAATCGTATAAACCATAATATTTTTTATTATTATGTATAAAATAGGGCTTTTGAACATCAATGCCTAATTGAGTATAAGCAGCTTGATTACTTGTTCCTTGATCACATGTTGTAAGTTTTACATTAGCACCCGTTTCACTCAATTTATCTATGCACATCTGAACCAAATAAACTATCTCATGTGATTTCATACATTTGCCTGGAAGAAAATACGCTAATGGCTGTCTCCATGGATGACGTGCATTTAAGCTATCAAGACAGAAAACAAAAACGCATTTAGATCTTTCTGTTTGTTTGCCTAAAAAGCCTAAATCAACGAGACCTTCTACTTCATCCAGTTTTAAAGAATATTCTTCATAGCTTTTAATTGACATTTCGTCCCATTTTAAAGCGCATATTCTTTCATCTTCAGGAATTTGTGCAAATTTTTCTTTTAATTTTTGAAATATAATGTCGCAAAATCCTGGTTTTATATTGTATTCTTCTATCCATCTTCTAATTGTTCTTTGTCCAGGAAAATTACAACCTGCTTTCTTTAATCGGCAAAACGCTGATGCTGAATAGTAATATAATTGTTTTGCAAGCATCTTTTCTTCCTCACTATATCGTGTACGTTGTGTATGTAACTGCAAATGTATCATAGTTTTTGCTACAGGATGTAATTCTTGTTCATTTATTAAGTTTTTTAATATTTTCTTTTTTGTTGTTGCTTGTTTTTGATGTCGATTTTTTGTGATTTTTTTATTTAATTGTTTACAATTACACTTTAGTGCCATTCTTTGCATTTGAAACTCCAAATCTTTTATTTTTTGTCGCAATTTAAAATTCTCGTTTCTTAGTGCTTTAATCTTTGCATTTGAGTTAATCTTTTCTTTATTTTTTCCTTCCATATAATTATAATTTTTATCCGTAAGTGGCTCCAAATAAAGCCAATCCATTGTGTCTTCCTGTTCAGTTTTATCGAAATTTAAAGTTGCAGGCCTATATGTTTGCGGTGGCGGTGCAGTTGCCCACAGTTCTATTGCCCACGTAGCGATTGGCCACGTATCAATAGGACACAGTGCGATTGGACACAGCTCAATTGGACACAGATTAATTGGACACGGTTCTATTGCCCACGTAGCGATTGGCCACGTATCAAATGGACACAGTGCGATTGGACACGAAAAGTTGCCCACCGTTCAAATGACCACAGATCAGTTGCCCACCGTTCAAATGCCCACAGATCAAACGCCCACAGAAAGTGAATTTTTGTTCGTTTGCCCACGGATAAATGCCCACCGTTCAAAAGCCCACAGATCAATGGCCCACCGTTCAATGGCCCACAGATCAATGGCCCACCGTTCAATTGCCCACAGATCAGTGGCCCACCGTTCAAAAGCCCACAGATCAGTGGCCCACCGTTCAATGGCCCACAGATCAGTGGCCCACCGTTCAAAAGCCCACAGATCAGTGGCCCATCGTTCAAAAGCCCACAGATCAGTGGCCCACCGTTCAAATGCGACTTTTATATCATATACAGGGTGAATCAGAAAATGGAAGTGCCACTTACCATATAAGACTGGTTACCGCAAAATATTAATTTAATATTATTATTTATTTGTGGACGCGTTGTTTATGGATATTACTTTGTGCGAGGCAGTCAGCGGCAGGATAGAATAGAAATAGTAATTAGGAAGTAGGTATTATGCATAGTGTACAGCATAGAAAATTAATCTTATTTAACAATAATTTATTACGTTGAATTTTATAATGTACTGTTTGTTACAGGTATAAAAATAGATTTAACGAATTTTAAAAGTCGTTGCGATATAAAAAAATAACTGTATACATATATTTTGATATTTTTTAATAATCGGGAAAAAAATTAACTTACTAACTACACATTCATAACCGATAAGAAAAACAAAAGAAATCGTTACGACAAAAGTATTCACACGCAGCCGATACACATTAAGGCTCATCTACACGACGAGGCGTAAAAGCGCAGCGCAAGTGCGCAAGCGCAGGCTCAAGCGCAGGCGTAAGAAGTCTACGCCAGAGAGCTGAACTTTCGATCGCGGCCGGCCACGCGTACAGATGCAGAGGCTCGTCCGTGTGAAGCCAGCGCTTCGGCTGCCGTCGGATAGAGGAAAAGGTCAGAGCTATACACTATCTGTCCTACTCTTTCGCGACGTCGTTGGTAACTCGGTAGTCTCGGTATCGCGCAAGCATGATGGAAACCGCTCGAATTTGAACGGCTACTCTTATTTGCCATGTACTATGAAACTTACCATGTTACCATTATTACCATGTAAAATAAAAATTGAAAATAAATAAATTATTATTCATAAAGAATCCTTCTTTTTACAAACTAAATCACTTTTATCTCATAAGTTAGCAGTACGAAATAAGCAGAGTTAATTTTTATAAATTTGTAGCTAATTTGTTGTTAAAAAGTAATTGGCAAAGAAAAAGTTCGTTACTCTCTGCTTTTATTATTATACATTTTTTAATAATATTCAAGTAAAGAAGATGAAGTTGGTCGCAAAGAAATTTGATCGAGATAACGCTTTGTTGCTTATTTATCGCTAAATATTTGCCAAAGGAAAATATTAAATTGCTATTTTCTTTTCTTAGTTAACAAATTGATATCTTCTACGTAAACGCTCGTTATTAGGTAACGGTTGTTGCTATCGATTCGGGGTTTCAGATATTTTGTTTAAAAATTGAAAAGAAGTCATTTCAATTGTTTAAACAATTTTTTTACAAAAATAGTCACTCATCGGATTCGGTCGCCGGACGATGTTGCGAGTGACATAGTATAGTCTTTTCTTCAATATTAACATTTTTGCTAGTTAACAAATGGATGTCTCCGAGATCGAGTGTCCGACTTTTATAATTTTTTTAACAACGTTACAGCATCGTCCGACAACCGAATCCGATGAGTGACTTTTTGCAAAAATTATTTAAACAGTTTAAACTTTTTCGCAATGTAAAATTGCAATACTTAAATTTACAAAATTGTTAGAACGATTGGAACATGAAAGTATATTGCATTAATTTCTTGCGCACCTTATTTTTGAAAAATTTTGAATAATTTCCGAGAAAAAAATTAAATTTATGTACGCGTAAGAGCAGCAAAGAAGCGTGGGCTGAGTGAGCGCGCGATAGACAGAGACGAGTATATCTTAAAGGTGATGGACGGAATCAGCGCGCGGCGAGCGAGACAAGGCGACAACGCGCGTTGACACTTAATTTCGCTCGTGTGTCGTCATATCGTCTCGCTCGCGCGTTGTCTTTTTGTCTCGCTCGCTACGCGCAGATTCTGCCCATCGCCTTTAAGATATACTTGCCGCTGTCTATCGCGCGCTCACTCAGCCCACGCTTCTTTGCTGCTCTTACGCGTACATAAATTTAATTTTTTTCTCGGAAATTATTCAAAATTTTTCAAAAATAAGGTGCGCAAGAAATTAATGCAATATACTTTCATGTTCCAATCGTTCTAACAATTTTGTAAATTTAAGTATTGCAATTTTACATTGCGAAAAAGTTTAAACTGTTTAAATAATTTTTGCAAAAAGTCACTCATCGGATTCGGTTTGACGATGCTGTAACGTTGTTAAAAAAATTATAAAGTCGGACACTCGATCTCGGAGACATCCATTTGTTAACTAGCAAAAATGTTAATATTGAAGAAAAGACTATACTATGTCACTCGCAACATCGTCCGGCGACCGAATCCGATGAGTGACTATTTTTGTAAAAAAATTGTTTAAACAATTGAAATGACTTCTTTTCAATTTTTAAACAAAATATCTGAAACCCCGAATCGATAGCAACAACCGTTACCTAATAACGAGCGTTTACGTAGAAGATATCAATTTGTTAACTAAGAAAAGAAAATAGCAATTTAATATTTTCCTTTGGCAAATATTTAGCGATAAATAAGCAACAAAGCGTTATCTCGATTAAATTTCTTTGCGACCAACTTCATCTTCTTTTACTTGAATATTATTAAAAAAATGTATAATAATAAAAGCAGAGAGTAACGAACTTTTTCTTTGCCAATTACTTTTTAACAACAAATTAGCTACAAATTTATAAAAATTAACTCTGCTTATTTCGTACTGCTAACTTATGAGATAAAAGTGATTTAGTTTGTAAAAAGAAGGATTCTTTATGAATAATAATTTATTTATTTTCAATTTTTATTTTACATGGTAATAATGGTAACATGGTAAGTTTCATAGTACATGGCAAATAAGAGTAGCCGTTCAAATTCGAGCGGTTTCCATCATGCTTGCGCGATACCGAGACTACCGAGTTACCAACGACGTCGCGAAAGAGTAGGACAGATAGTGTATAGCTCTGACCTTTTCCTCTATCCGACGGCAGCCGAAGCGCTGGCTTCACACGGACGAGCCTCTGCATCTGTACGCGTGGCCGGCCGCGATCGAAAGTTCAGCTCTCTGCAGGGGGGCGAAACTGAGTCTTATAAAAAGTGGGGACCGATTTTCAGCGCCTCTATCGCTGTCCCCGGAAATCACAAACTAAACGCGATGACGTACGATGGCGCGCGGAGTTCAAATTAATATGCCTGGGCGCGCGCGCGCATATGCTTTTTCTATACAGTTCCATATTACGATATAAATATTTATTTCATTTATAATTATAGAAACATTAAAAATGATATAAAATAACAATATGTAATATTTATTTCATTATAAAAATTGTAAGTACAAATTAATATACAAAGAATATAAACAAGAAGAACACTATAACTATATCCACTGGAATATAATCGTAAATAAGTTGCTTTGCGGCTGGCAGTCTTCTTACTCTTTTACTAGCTTCTAATATGAAACTTTGTAGTTTATTTTTTAATATTGTCCATCCGGGAACTGGCTCTTTCCACGCACTTGCAACTAAAGTAAATATGTACGAGTTAGTCACATACAACACTTATGTCTCTATATAGTAATTATATATAAACTTAATGTAACTTAAATAAAATAAATTAAATTAAATTACTTAAATAAAAAATTATATGTAATATAAACTCACTCATTATTGAATGTGTAATTTGCATGATGTAATATTTCTTGCGTCTTTGAATTTAAAGTAGCGTCTTCCAACGTGTCAATCAGATTGAGAAATGTCTTTAGGTCCGCTGATGCTGGGTAGATAATCTTGTCGACATCATGAAATACTGGGCTGCGTTCAGAAACTTCCCCGGGTAAGTAAATGTTACCCAAATTATATATTTGAGTGCTTGTTTCCTATGTTGTTTCCGGTATTTCTGAACAAATTTGGGTAACATTTACTTACCCGGGAAAGTTTCTGAACGCAGCCTTGAATTAACATTATCACTGGAAACTTGAATCAACGCCTGAAAGAACAAATGTCATAAGTAACAATATTAATATTGAAACGTTTGATCGTAATAATCCCAAACAGTAACCACACGTCCAAATGTTTTAATATTATTACTGATAAAATTATGAATAAATATATTTTAATTAATAATATTAAAATAATTTATAACATTGTATATGTTATACCTACCAAAAAAAATTATGCACAAAAAGTGTCCTCTTTCTTAAAATTGTTTGTAAAATCCTCTTCAGGAGGGTCCTTCCTCGTCCTTCCTTCCCTCCTGGTCGATGCCTAATAAATTTCTCTAAATTGATATCGTGATGTCAACTAATGTCAACACGTCAACACTCGACACACTCAATCAACTCAATGCTCAATGCACGCAACACAATAACACATTGTATCTCACGTATACTAAATTGGCGGGAACAGTGCAGAAAGTTGCAGTCAGATACACTGGTACAACTCAATTCAATATGGCGGCCGATTGTGCTGCCGTTTGTTGCTGTCCCCGCTGTACTGAAACTTCCGTCCCCAATGAAATGGTGGAAGTTTCGCCCCCCTGCCGGAGTGAGATCAAATGACAATCGCTCGGATTAATGGCCCGTCAGTGGTGTGGGATCAGGTCAGTGAAAAACATTCGATTGGCGGCGAGCGTCATCTGCACCTCTCTGGCTGGATAAAACATTCCACAATGGACGACGTGAAGAGCTGAACTGGCTGCACAGGCTGCACTCTGCAGTCTACACCGGTTCAGAAGGTTATCTTCCTCCTCCCTGCGTTTAAAAAACAGAGAACGACTCCGAACGGGTGCAGGCCGTTAATCCGAGAGGAGCAGGTCCAGCTTCGGCAGTGAGAAAGAAATCGTTGGTAAACAAACTTGCACAGCGGAGGAAAAGCAGACGAAAAAGACTAGTTACCATTTTATAAAGCTGGAGCAAAGACGTCAGCTGATCAGCGACGCTGTTTATTATCTCCGGGATCCTGTCTTCAAAAGGCATGCTTTTAAAATAGTTCCTACCGTCGAGAATCCGTCCGTAATTTGTCTAAACACGTATGATACTTCCATGCGGAAAGTAACTTCGATTTTGTATACATACATGATTTTTTAACGAAGGGATAAATGCGGAACGTTCCGTCGAAGAAGAGAATTTCGTCCCGAAGATTTTGTTTCGCACGTATCGAGGATGGCTGAGCTTAGCCCGAAGGACATTGTGAAACTCCTGGACTTGCTCAAGGAGGAGAACCTCGACACAAGCCTGGAGAGCCTTTGCAGTCAGCTGCACCAAACCTTCTCTAAGGAGGAGCGCTTCAAAGTCGGGACCGTTCTGCTGCTTCAGCTGCAGCACGTCGATCTGTTGCCTAAGCATGTTCAGCGGACCATAGCGTTGACGTTGCTGTACGATTTATATCGAGGTGAGCCGCTTGCCTCCACGCCTTTCGCTTCTGTGTTCGTCCAGGTATTAAAATTACAGGAAGACACTAACGGCAGCTCGAAATCACCGAGCCACACCGGCCATATACCGTTCCTTTCGAATTGCGAGAAGAACCTGCTGGTCAATTTGATGGGATACAATCAGAAGGACACGATGAAAAAAACACCACGCCAGATTGTGGACGAGCTCTCGTTCGCCGCAGTGCCGTCCATAGATCTGACAAATTTACAACTCCAACTGGCTGAACACCAATCCGAATTGCCATCCGTTAGTAAATGCGGAAATCCTATAATACTGCCCGATATGGACCACTCCAAAGGGATGGAGTACGACGCAGCGACTGTAAAAAATATAATCGAAAGTCTAACTATAGGCGATCCGCCTCTGTGCAGGCAAAGCTATCGTCCGGAGTTCCTGAGGCTTGTGCCGCCGATTTATCACAGCATCAACGAGCTGGCCTGGTATCATGTCACGGAGCCGACTCAATTTACGATCGAGTACGACACTAGCATGTGCGTGTCGAACTGTGCCAGCGCTGAGGCGCGTAAACTCATGGGCAAGGCCTTTAAAAATGTTTTAACGCTGACGCAGCAACAATATTTGATCAGTGAATTAGAAAAAGATCCGAAGCTCGTTTATCACATTGGACTCACGCCTCCTAAATTACCCGATCTAGTCGAGAATAATCCTTTGATCGCCATCGAAGTTTTATTAAAGCTAATGCAATCCAGCCAGATCACGGAATACTTCAGTGTTCTGGTGAATATGGAGATGTCCCTTCATTCCATGGAGGTTGTGAACAGATTAACCACCACGGTGGATCTGCCGACGGAATTTGTGCATTTATACATCAGCAACTGTATATCTACTTGTGAAACTATCAAGGACCGATATATGCAAAACCGCCTGGTGCGACTAGTTTGCGTATTTCTGCAGTCGTTAATAAGGAATAAAATTATAAATGTGCAAGAACTATTCATCGAGATACAAGCATTTTGCGTTGAATTCAGTCGCATCAGAGAAGCAGCCGCATTGTTTCGACTTTTAAAACAACTCGAATCCGGCGATACCGGAGGACTTAATGCTCCACCTACCAGAAATAGAACAGATTTATGTTAAAATGCACCATATTTTTATTTCAAGTTTATCTGGAGTAAAAGAATATAATAAATCGATTAGGTAATTAAATTTAATAAGAAATATAATTATTTAAGTATTTTTACATCACATTTTATGCATCTAATCGAATAAAACAATATTGTGGATTATATTATATTATTATAAATCGAAAAAAAATTAAAAAATTAATCATGTATTTAAAAAAAAATTATCTTGTTTAACAAAACATAAAGAGTCTCTCTTGAAGAAAGTTTGAGTTACAAAAATTTATGTTATTTTATTGTAATGTTGTATGTATGGAGTAAATATAAATTTTTTATGTATATATATATATACATACATAATATGTATACATAAAACTTTGAAATTATTTATATTTTAGAATACGACTTGCAACGTTTTTCCATATTCGTGGTAATTCATTTAATTTCATGGCGAGATATTTTATCATGCAATAAATACACGCTTTGCAATATATGTAAATAACGAATTATAATTGTACAATTTTTACAGATTTATACCTTATCGTACTCTATACTTCAAGTACAAAAGGAATTAATTACAATAATTGCAGATGATATAATTTGATTTCTTTTATGTTCTAGATGAAATGAACAAGTACGTGTTACGTTAACGTATGTACGTATATGTGCATAAATGTATATATACATTTCGTGACGTTAATATATAATCGATAATTTTTTCATCAGTATTTAAAGAATTGTTTTATAAAAGGAAAATCTATGGTGAACATAAATATCTTAATTTTTCATAATTACAAATTCCGGCATGATAAATTGTTTTAAACTATTATAATTATGTTCGTATTAATAGATTCATGATCCCATTTCTTTAATTATTTTTGTAGACATAATTATGCAGATCGTGAGGTTCTGTATACAATAGAAAAAAATATTAGAAAAAAAAATAAATATTAAATATTAAGAATAAAATTAAATATAACATAACGAAAAACAGTAAATATCGGATATAAACGTGGAAAATTGCAAATATTTAAACATTCCGTCACTTTCATTTGTTATGTTTAATTCTTAATGCATCGGATGTTAATCCATTAAAATTCCATGTCTGGAAATAGAATACTTCCTAATTTCTAATATTTTCTCGATTGTATTCAGGGCTCATATATATGTATAACTGGTACAATTCTTATAAATTGGTGTTTGTCTTACTGCTATTATTGGTCTAAAAAATAGCTTTTTTTTCTACTTAAATCATATTTCGACACACAATATATTACAAACGTTTCAAAATTAAATATTTTATATCTTGTACATACGATACAGTACTATAAGTTATTAATGCATACATTACGGTTTTGTGAAATGATTATTAGCATAAAACACAGTAAAATTCCTATCAAAGTACTTTGTTAATTATTTTATTTGCAAACTGTTATATATAGCCTTCCACCATTAACCATATGTATGTATTTATATACATATATATACATAAGAATGCATATATTTATGCATATACATATGATTGTAAATTTATTTTTAAACTGATTACATTAATTAAAAGCCGATTTCTTTTTTACTTTTTGTAAAAAAAAAAATCAGTTTTGAATTATTATAATCAGTTTCCAAATCATTTATTTTATATTTATATGACAAGTAAATTTAAATATTTATGTAGTTACATTATTAATATCATTTTTGCACACAGCTGATTCAGCTGGCGTATGTGGCATTAAAAACAATCAATTTGCATTTTTTGAAGCGTTTTATGTTTTATCTGCCAATAATATAATGTGCATTTCTAATATAACTAAGAAAATATACTACAATTCTTCTTGCCAAAATTTGCAATAAATTACACAATAATCGCAACGTAACACATAGATGTATATAAAGTAGAAAACCAAAAAAAAAATTTGTCTAGTTGTACAGAGACAGTTACGACATTTGTTGATATTTTAAATAGTAAAAAATTTTTTTTTTTAACAATTAAAATATCGATAAATGTCGTGACGGGTTTAGAAAATATCTGTACAGACTAGTAGAATAATTATCATTTACATTTGTTCAAAATTCAATTCCTGCCATTTAAATTACATTGCACAACTTAATGACCTCCTACTTCTTTTTTACACTCTTTACTTTCATTACATTTTTCGTACTTTTTCCTTTAACAGACATCGACTTTCCTTTTACCGACTTTATCTGCATCTTACCGTCGCCCTTAGGCATCTTTTTCGTTTTCACGCTCTTAACGTCGCTCTTGTTATCTTTCGCCTTGACTTTGGCAATGCTTGGTATAATGACACCGGGTCTCACGAAGTTAGACCCGGCTGACTTATACTAGGCGGTTACTTTCACCTTCTTTTTCCGTTTTTTCTTTTTCTTATCGTGCACCAACTCCTGCTTCTTCGCTATGCAAAAGCGACAGTACCAATCCTCATCTTCAGCCGGTGGAACTTGCATTCCGACACACACCCTGAAATATTAAAGAGTAATTTTTTTTGTAAGAAATTCCAACATTGTATGCAAATTATATAGATGATATCGGATTTTATTTACCAGTGGTACCATGCATCACAATCATCGCAACCGATCATCGGCGAGCCATCATCCTGCTGGCCGCACGCCGGACATATCCACACTTGACGTCCCACTCGATCCTGTAACACTCATCTCAGGATAAACAGAACTCGGCGAACATTCATCTAAACCCAACCCATCTCTGACGAACTCGCTCTGGAGTTTTGAAAATTAATTTAAACATTTTCCGACATTTGTTATTCATCAAATACCCATATATTTTAATGGAATGCACATATAACTTTCCGATAACACAATGATTTTACAAGGACAGAGCAGTGGACTTCCGGTTAAGGTATTTTGTTATGTTGTCCATAAATATTCTCTCTTACTAAGAAATATTTTAATATTAAAACAAGATATCAACACGATACTTTCATAGAGCCTTTTTGCAAATCGTTGCAAAAGTCCTTAAAGAATGCGTGAAATATATGTATCTTGATGGAGCAATGATTTATGATAGGATGAGTTGGAGATGAACTTGTCTCTTCTTTTTCAGCATTTAATACACATTTCTTTTTTTTTTTTCTTTTTTATGAATCGTATCCTAGCTTTTTTTATTTCTAAATTTATTCCTATTTAAAGTAACTAACGTGCGCTTTGTTACTTCTGTATTTATATTTTTGCAATATACGTTTTGTGTTGCAGCTAACATATGAAATATGAAAACTAATTGTCCATAGCATCGGCGCACAGAAAATACCTTGCAATGTTCTTTAAAAGAGGTGTAAAGCGTACTCACCACGGTGGTGGCTGGTGTTGTAGGCAATACGTTCCTGCCATTTTCTTTGTCTTCTTTAGCAGCATCGTCCTTTTTAGGAACTGGATCTGCTTTCACCTCTGTACCGTTAAAACCGTCGGTTATATTCCTAACGGATCTCTCATGCTAAATTTTTTTTTTATGCAACGTGCAAATCTCATGCAACAGTTTACTTTCTTTCTTTTTTTTTTTGCTATATAAACTTCTCAATATTTCTTTTGCTGTTTGTTAGTACATCATCAAACTATGTATCAATAATCAGAAACTGTGAGTATACTCATTCATTAAATGAAGAGAAATAAAAAATTATTAATTTATCATTATATCTTGAGCTAAGTAAATTCTTATAATAAGGTTCATGTAAAAATAAGAAATGTGACATTAGTTACATTAGTAACTGATAAAACGCATGCTCTCTAATGCTACTTAGTCAACAGTCAAGCAGTAAATTCAGAAGTGGTACAAACTTCTATTGCATCTTGTAACTATTTGTATGTAGAGAATATGTATGTATGCGCTAATGTGACCGTACTTGCTAAATAAAAAAAAAAGGAATTAACGAGAAGCAAAGGCATGTAAGATAAAGTGTATAGTAAAAGAAACTATTTCCTTCACTAATGCCGAAAAGTCGAAAATAAATTGCATATTAGAAACTGACATTGTTTAAACTTTAACAAGAGAATTGAACACACATTAACGGCAAAACGATAATTCTGCGTTTTAAAGACACAGTTGATATCAATTACGACACATTTTTACAGTAACGCCTCTAACAAAATTATTATTTAAACTGCGAACAGATATTAAATCTCTCGGAATATTTGTGTAATTTGTATAATCGCTTAAATATGTAATAAGAAGAGACAAGTGTATCACATTATATATTATATGTATATAATGAATGATAAAATGATGACGATAAATGATATCTTATCCTTAAAATACTGGATTAAATTTTCTTAAAGTTAGTATTATTTGTTTCTTATGAAGAATTATATTTGTTCTTGTATGCAGTACTCAATTCTACAAATGGCAAATTCAAGATGCAGCTGTTCAGAAAAGCTTGTATATTCAGAACATTGTGAAATATAAGAAAGAAAAAAAGTTATCAAATTTATTAATCGATATATTTGTTCTGGAAAATATTAATTAAATAATTCTTCATAATTTGTGAGATTTAAACTCATGAATGATAAAAAAATGTCTTTTCTGAAAAGCTTTTTGTACGCTCTAAGTCTTGCAAGACGGAACGGTGAAAATAGATGGCAAACAAGCATTTAAGATTTAATACGTGAAAATTAAGAATGAAAAAATAGTTAAAACTCAATATGAGAAATGGAAATATGAGCACTGAACTCAAAAAGAGTGAATAAGATAATAATTGCAACATAAATACACAGTAAATCTAATATAGCTATAAGAGAGAATGTGTACTACATTTATTATTTGGACAACATAACAATATATAAAAAAAAAGAGCGTGATTTAAGGGGAAACAAAAAAAAAAACTAATAATAATTATGATACCGTCACCACAAAATGTAAAATGCATAAATTGTATGAATAGAAAATTGGAATTCTGGATAGGTTCGTTATTAAATACCGATGGGTTGGGTTTATTTCTTTACACAATAAAATATTATGCAATAATTTAAATTATTTTTCTTCAAAATTAATTTTTAAACTTATTAAAACAAATTTTACTATCAGATTGAATCGAATTTAATTTAGTTAATCGTTTAAAGCTTCTTCTTTTAAATAAATAATTTATTTAATCATTTATCTATTTACCAAAGACTGTCTTTCAGAAATACTACTTGTAACATTTCCATTCCAAAATCTTGAATTTTGATATTAATTGTAAATCTCCAGTACGTAAGTATCGTAAAAAATGTACTTACAAAATAATATGGTAGTTGTTGTGGCGGCGCTAGAGGGTTCGGGAGTTTAGGAGGATTGTCAAACTGGGGTGTAGGTATTGGCTCACTTTGAGATAGATTTTGGAAATTTGATTTCTTTGCTCGAGGAACTGATGCAAGTGGCGCACTAGTAAGATTGGCAGTGAAAGAGTCTGTGGGAAGAGCAGGGCTTCCATCTAATATTCCCTCCTCTGTTTTCTTACTTGCTGACTTTTGCTTTGGTGGTCGTGTTACTAATGCCGATATTTTCGCCAATTCAGGGCTAGGTTCCCGCTTGACTTCTTCTTCGGGCTTTTTCACAAGTGGTTTAATAGTTCTGAAAAAATAAAAAAAAAAGTAATGATTATTTGTAATATAAAATGGATATAATATAAAATTTATTTATAACTTACATTTTTTTCATAGGTGCGTTGTCCGGAGTTGCAGGTCTAGGAGAAGCCGTACCTAATTTTAACGTAATCTTTGGAAGAACCTCTGGATTCTTTTCTTCCTTCTATAATAATATACGTAAAATAAATTAATAATTATTGTTTTTTACAATTATTATTAGCGACAAATGTATAAATACCATGTTCTTCTTGTTTTGATCTTTATCCTTTTTCTTTTCCTTTTTCTCTTTCTTTTCCTTGATCTTTTCCAATTTTTCACGTTTCTCAGTCTTTTCCTTTTTCTCCTTCATTTTTTCACCTTTATCTTTGTGCTTCTCCTTTTTATCTTTTTTCTTCTTCAACTTATCTTTCTTTTCTTTTTTATGTTCTTTAGATTTCTGGAAATGTTACAAATACATACGTTAAATTATAATTATTATGCCTTGTCTTAATTAATTCTATAGTTATTTAATAAAAATCTATCAAATAAATTAAGAAATAGTAATAATATATTGCGTCATTGATAAATACAAATGCAAATATTATCGTGCAAAGGAATTCTGTTCATTAAAATTAAAATAAAATAAAATAAAATAAAAAACTTAGATATATGTGATTCGAAATATGATCGGAATATCTAATGAGATATGGTATCCTGTCGAATTTACCATATCATTCTTCTCTGTTTTTTCAGGTTTAGAGTTTTTCGACGGTGGCATTTGCGCAACGGGTACTGTTTGTGTGGGAAGCGTGTTTGGTGCGACAGGTGCAGACATTATAGGCGGTGCAACGCCTACAGGTAGTACCTTCTCAGGTACTTTCATGAAAGGCGATTCTTTGTTTGGCTTAAACATTTTCGTAAGTTTGTTATCCACCTTCTCTTTGTCCACCTTTTCACTCTCGTTTAGAATCGATGAAGGCGTTGGCTCTGCCGGTGGAGGGATCGATATCTTTTCACGTTCCATAGGTTTTATTTTAGATAACGGATGATCCTCGGATTTTATGGGTGGACTGGTGAAACGCGGCGGTATTGGTAAATTCGGCATCGCCGGGTGAGGTCCTGGTCCGCCTCGTCCGAGCGATAACGGAAATCGTGGAAACATCGGAGGAATTAGACCAGGCGCCGAAGGAAATGGAGGGAACGGAAAAGGAAACGGAAGAGTGATCGGAAGAATAGGCTCTTTGTGCAGTGGCTCAGGTGCCTGCGGAGTTTTGGGCCGGTCTGGAATATCCATTTCTGTCGTATCATTTGAAGGTTTCGTCTGAAAAGCAATAAGCAAAATGTATTATTTTATTAAATTAATTAAAAAATAAAATCACATAAAATTAATGCACATACTGAACACGTTAGTATCGCGTATTTGAGAACGTATCTTACCTTTTTCGGACTAATACATGGTTTCGGATTTTTTATTTTAGGTTCTTTCTTTTTGCTGCTCTTCTCTTTCTTCTTTCGCTTTTGCTCCGGTACCGTGGGTACGCTCAATTCAGGAGTTTTCGGTGTGCTCGGTGTGCCTGGTGGTGAAATGTCAGCGTCGTCAAACATATAAACGTCTGACGATAAGCTCTGTACGTCTGCTAAATCGCTGTCCGATTGTATATGCACGTCTGGAGTGTGAGGCGTTTTCTTCTCTTCGCGTCCTCCCTTCGCATCTGTATCGTTACGATGTACATGTTTCTCTGGATTTTCCATATCTATGATCAATTCAGGTGAGTTTTCACGCGAATCAAGAATATCTTTGAACTTATGTGGCTCCGTCGTTTCTTTATCTTTTTCTTCACGAGGTTTCGATATCTTTTTAAATATGTTCAGCTTTTGTTTATCTGGCTCCGACGGCAATTTGTCGACGGTTTCCTCTTTTTTTTCCACGACAGGAGGAGCGTCCGCAACATCTACTACCTTGTCGGCTTTAACTTTCGGCTGCGTCGTTTTCGATGGCTTCGGACTGCCGGTGGTTGACTTCGGTGACGCGACTTTCGGCGTCGACGGCCTACTACCCAAGTGCTCTTGTAACGTGGTAGATTGTGCTTTGCCGCCACCCGGCTTTAATGGTTTTAATTTCGCCAGCTCCTTCATGCCAACCAATTTTTTTATTTTGCTCTCGTCAATTTTATCCGGCTTGAACAGCTCTTTTGCGCCCTTTTTTTTCTTATTCTCTTTATCCAGCTTACGATCTTCGCCACCTTTCTTCACAACCTTCTTCGGTTTTTTATCAGTCTTGAGTTCGGGCGGTACCATCGGATAAGAGCTCGGCTGCGGCGAATCTGATCGAACCTGATGTGGTGTTCTTGCTTCAGGTAATTTTCCTTCTCGCGCGGGTGACAAAAATCCAGAGGTGGTCATCATAACGCTACTTATTTCACGTAACGGTCTGCTTTCTTCTAGAACCTTAGCTCGCTTCACTATGGGACTTTCGAAAGACACCGGATCGCCTGGCCGTTTAAAAACGACTTGTGGTGACGTTCTATGAGGCGATGTGTTGTTCGAATTGTCCGATGACGTTCTACTGCTGGATGTTAAATCTGCCGTGCCGTTCGTTAAACTTTCATTCTTATCTGGTACGTACTCCTCTGTAATTATTAATCACAAGTAAAAAAATCTAGCTTAATCCTGGTGTAATTATTAAAATTGCTTAATAAAAGAAACATTACCTTCGGTATCGGGATACATAGCCGGCAAATGTTCATGCACGTGTACCGGTCTCGTAACAACTTCGCGACTACCCGGTTTTAAAAAATTTAAATGATTTTCACGTCGAACTGGATACTGTGGTATTTGTATAGGACATGGAACAGAATCTACATTTTTCACATATTCAGCTAATTCCTGTATATCAATATTCATGTATTGAAATGCTAGTCCTAAATCGTCAAGATTTGGCTCTGTTCTTCCCACTGTAAAAGCATTTTGATAATATTTAAATTACATTTAAATATTTTGATTCATAAAATATTAGAAGAAATTAGTATTTTATATTTTTTTCTTTATGGTTTATAAAATAAAATATAAATAAAAAGATAAAAAACTAATGAGATATAAGGCAATTGCTGTTAAAACTAATAATATAAGTTACTTACAAACTTCTGAATATTGATGAGTGAGTTTTGAGACACGTAACAAATATTCCTGCATAAGGTCCACCAAAAATTCCATTGGTGAGGTATTGATAGAGTGCCATCCTATTGTCTGGCAAATCTGTGCAACAACTATTTTTAACACATTCCTGCTGTATTCAGCTGACATTTTTACCTATAAAAATATATAAATGTATTATATTCATATATTATTTTTAAAATTATATAAGCAATTCTCATAATTAACAAATACATCGACGCAACGTTTCCACTTATTTAAGCAATTTATTAAGCAACTCTAGGAAGCAGCCTCAAGAAATTACAAGCTATCTTAGAGGTTAAATATAGTGATTAATTGCGAGCATTAAACATACGGTAATTACAACCACCAATATACAAAGTATAAAAATCAAATCAATGTATAAGACGCTGAAATAGCGTCGATAAATTAAAACGATGTAGCTGGAGTTAAAAAAAAATTTACCGTGATCGCAGTGATAGCTGTCTGTAAAACATGCAGGGGACCAGAACGGATCGCCGCGGGAATTCGCCGTCGAGTTTCTGCCGGCACGGAACCAACAGGTGGTCCAGGTACCTCAGGAGAAAGGTCGTCTACAGTCTGTCACCAGCTCGAAGAGAGAACCAGGTCGCGAACGGAATGTCCTCTTGCCCGAAGAGGACAAGCGCGACGGTGAGGGTGTCTTCTGATTTATTTTTCCGATCGCTACATCACATAGCCGACGCGTGCAGGGTGGAAGGTAAGTCGAGCACCCACGGTTTTCGCGAGAGGGTGCCCGTTCGTCGAACGGCGCACTTCGAAAAAACGTTGCCACGAACCACGCTACTCGCGGTTACTCGCCACCGCCATCAGCCGCCATTGCTCTCCTTCCCGCGGAGTCGCAGCTTCGCTGTGCTCCGCTGACAGCGGCACGACTCGGCGCGCATATACGTAGCCGCGCGGACGCCATCACGCGTGCGATACAAGAATAAAACAGAAAAAAAAAAAATTCCAAAGAAAAAAATTTCGAAGAAAGAACCCCGTGCTTAGAACAACGTGCAAAAGTAAAGGAATCGATATCAAATAAATTATTAATAATATTCTAACGTCTCAATGTTAATTTTTCAGCTCACGGCTCTCGGAAAAGCGCAACTTAGCGAAAATGATTCGACCACCGTGGACGGATGCCGCTATTCGTTGCGCGCACGCGTCGCGGCACCGCGATGCTGTTTGGTTGCCATGGAGACGTCGCCGGATGTTGGTGCGTTTCGTGCGCGTCCCGGGCCCCGGCGTTTCCTGTGACGGCAAGCCTTACGCCATATTACCGTCGAGCCTACGAGAGTTACACGTACGACGCATGGCATCTTCGCACATTTCGTTCGTCGCGCGAATCTGCACTCGAGGGAAGACGGCGATGAGCGATATCGAGGTGAGTACGAGGAACAAATCCCGGCCAGATCGCGCCGAGCCGCGAATTCAACGGTAATCGCGAGGAACGGCCTCGGCATAGCCGTTATCGATCCAGCAACACGCAGTTCTTGCCTCCAGCCATTATTGAGAAGGCGAGAGCTCGCGACGGGCTCGATACAAGGATGCCGCTTTGCGTTATTTTGGTCGCGGAATGCGCTCCGGAGTGAAAATGCATCGTCGAACTCCTGGGCGAGTTCCACGACGACTTCCGGCCCGAAAATGACTCCTCGCAAGGTTATAAACTTGGATATCCGAGTATGGATTGCTCGGCACCGCTCAGATGTTTAGAATTTGCGATCGCTATCGCTGGCAGGGAATTTAATTTTAATAAGATACATAAGGGTAGTACATATGTGTCTTTTAGGTTAGATCTTTGTGTGTACTTTATCTGAAGCAAACTTACGCTATTATATTCTTTTTTCTGTTCGCAAATCTATCTTAAATTTTAAATAATTAATATTACTATTTATTAAAGTATTTTGTTAATTTTAAATTTAATTCACATGAGGTATACGGTATTGGTACATGTTTCGTCTTTTTCTTTTTTTTTTTTTTTTTTTTTTTCCTCAAATACTTTTTATAAAATATAGCAGTGATTTAATTGTGTATCCTTGTGTGTGTATAATTTATTTTTTATTAGACACTTCTAATATTCGTCTGTAATTTGTAGAGAAGTGGCAGTCGCAGCGCGAGCCCCCGTCGACCACGGACAGCGGACGGTGGCCAAAGGGACTCACGGTCGCACTCGCGGTCGCACTCCCGGTCGCGTAAGTCTCGCGAGCGGAAGGACTCTCTCAGGGACGTTAAATATTCGAGGTCGCGCAGTCGGTCCGCGTCACGCGGCCGGAAGTCATACCGCGGCAGCAAGTACACAAGCGTCAGTCACCGAGGGAGCCGTAGCCGGACCCGTTCGCCGTATCGAGGAGGGCGTTACTCCCGCAGCAGGTCCCGCTCGTACTCGCGTTCGCGGTACTCCCGCGACAGACACGTATACCGGTCACATTCTCGCAGCCCCATGTCGTCCAGGAGGCGGCACATCGGCAATCGGGACAATCCTTGCCCGTCCCGATGCCTAGGTGTTTTTGGCCTCTCGATTTTCACGACTGAGCAACAAATTCAACAGATATTCTCGAAATACGGCCCGGTGGAGCGAGTACAGGTCGTTATTGATGCAAAGGTATGCCCTCGATAATTATTTTTGCACGTTAAGATGATAAAAAAAAGTCCCCACGGGTAATTGTACCGGGGAAAAATAACTGCCAGAAATATAGAACGGTCATACTCGAGGGACATGTGACGCGTTAAAGGCTTCTGGCCACATAACTTTGCATGAATTTACACGTATAACGATCCAGACGTTAAACGTACTTTGTGACTGTGCAATTTTACGATGTCGCTCATGTAATTTGTATTTTTTGCAGACTGGACGTTCCCGAGGTTTTTGCTTTGTATATTTTGGATCGTCCGAGGATGCGAAGGTGGCTAAACAGCAGTGCACCGGCATGGAAATCGATGGGAGAAGAATTAGAGTGGACTTTTCTATTACGCAACGAGCTCACACTCCTACTCCAGGAATATACATGGGGAAACCGACACATCTGCACGACAGAAGCTGGGATGCACCGAGACGTAGAGAGTAAGCCAAGAATCGCTTATTCTTTGTGAAGTAATACAATAGTTTAAGCGCACGTTGGAAAATGTAATTAATATAATTATTTCATTTTTTTAATATGCTATTTTAATGTTGAAACAGAGTTAGCTACAGAGGAAGCTATCGTCGCTCACCCAGCCCGTACTATAGCCGCCGACGTTCACGCTATGACCGTTCTAAATCACGTTCTTATTCGCCACGTAAGTACGATCTATATTCTAATTTGCATTATAATATAAGCTGTCTACATAGATATGTGTCTCTATATTAAAAGTGTATGTTAGAACACATGTGATCATATTGTGTACTTACATATATAGAACTGTAAATCTGTCCAGCAAAAAAATTTTATTTTTCATTATTTCTTGCACAATGGTGCTTACTGTACTGTACATTTGGTTTGTTTTACTTCACTGTTCCATTTTATCGAACACTTGACCGAAATGTGGAGAATTTTTGCATGTTTGATTATTTTTTCAGAGAAAAACATGACTTTTTGTCATAATTCTCTATGTTTAGCCGGGGTTTTTTTTTTTTGCTATGTCATGTACATGTCATTAATTGCTTTTTTGAAATAATTTGAGAAAATTATGAAATGAATAAAAAATTGTATTTGCACAAGACGTTTAAAAAATAATTTATATATGTAATATATTAATAATTTGTGCTGTTCGTTATTAATTTTAATGAAATATGCGCGGAACATTTTATCTATTATTTTACCGTATTGAAAAGGAGTCTAGCAATGTACGACATAGTAGCATTTCTGCCGGATTCATATTTTCGTAGACTGCTTATATTTCTAATCGACATGATAATGTTAATTAAATTGCAAAGTAAGTATTTAAGTTAGCAAGAAAACGGCAGACGGGAGCATCAAAGAAATGCACTCGATAAATCGTACGGTAGTAGCTAAGCAGTGATCCGTAACTTGCGTAAACAATCATGGTTTTTTTGTTGCTTAATGAATTTCAGGTCGATATTAAGTGACATGAAGTGATGCGAGGCCAGGATTTCGGCAGTTCCAATGTCATTGACCCAAATATTTCTTCAATGGGTCAAAATTATAAAATTAATGAAATCACATTATATTACTATTCTTACCTTACCCAATTCTGCATCGTATGCGATACAATCTTACAAGCGTTTTAGTTACAATATTATAAACAATATCGATTACGAAAAAGAAATGCAAAATGTAGTAGTGTGTAGCATACTGTTTGCATGAAAACCAGTAAGGTTAGAATAGGCAAAACCTTATTTTCATAAATTTATATCGCTTCCTATCATTGTTATGAAGATAAGGTTTAATTTGTGTTATAATACAAGGCTATAATGTGAAAGCTGGAATATAATTGAGCGCTTGATATTTGTGATGCTTCTAGCTTACAGTTGTATTCCAGCCGTCGGTTAGAATCTTTAAAAGAATGTGGACGTATTCTCTTTAACGCAAAAAAAAACAAAAAGAAAAAAAATTAATAATAAAATAGACTTAAATAAAGCAAGAAAACGAAACGCAAAGACACAGATAAAAAAAAATAATAAAAAATAACAGAAAAAAAAAATTAATCACAAGCTTCGAATAAAAGTAAGTTCTCTAACCTGTTTGTTTGTTTATAAGGTTTTGAATCAAGAGGTATTGGATGATAGAGGGAAGTTTGAAGTTTCACTCTGAAAAAATGAGTTTTGAAAAATCGAAGACAAGATATTTGAAGAACACGTTTGTCTTGCTTGCATTATCAAGAGTCAGAAGGTTTTCTCGGTTGCTTGTGACAAAGAATATGATCTGCAATTCATTTCCGGCTGAGAAGCCTCAAGCCTAGAAGAAAACGTCAAGTAGTGCAAGCCCGAAGACAGAGTCGAGTTGATCGTCAAACCCCCCGACCGGGACGGAGTTCATTTTGGTTGGGGGTGAAAAGCAGGGGCGAACGTGTTTCCGAAAAATATTGAAGAAGTCCATCGAAAAATCTTTTGTAGAATAGGGACGAGCGTAAGGTGCTCCCAGACCTTTATACCGATCATATTCTTTATCAGTTGGTTTGGTTGCCGCACGCCATTCTATTCGCTCTAGAAAGTTGCATATACATATATGCACGTATATGCAAAAACCTTTACATATGCATACGTGAAAATAAAGATAAAGTTTGTATGCTTCCTTTGTCACATCCTTTCCCTCCACCATCCTGACACCTCCGTTATTTGCAAAAGGACCTAGTTCTATTATGAACTTTACTTGGCAGTAATAGAACTACCATAGCATTTGAATGATAAATGTTACTTCCGTCATTATTAATAAATCTTTTTCTTTTTTTTTTCTTTTTTTTTTTTTAAATTATTTCTTTTTTTTCCTCTTTTTTTTTCTTTTCTTTTTTTTTTTCTACATCTTACAGTTCGATGCGCATTAACGCAAATCGCTTTTTACACTTAGGATAAAAATAATATTACAGATTAATCCTTTCCACAATATTCCTGCGCGTTATCGTTACTTTCGTAAATCTTTAATGATCTTAATCTTGTAGAAGTGTGTGTAGAAGTGACGAAAGCCCAATTGTCGGGACTTTCTCGGTCAATGCCAATAAAGTTTGCTTCCAGCAAAAAAAAAAAAAAGTTTATCTGTCAAATATCAGTTCCCGTATCACGTGTATCAATTATTTATGAACAATCTACGAACTTTAATTAATTAAATCGATGATTAGATTTATAAAATAAATGTCACTTCATTAAATGTATAAAATTATTTTTTTCTTTTAATTTAATATAAAACAATATGTAAAAAATGTATTGAATAAATGCTGTGCGCGGGAAAATTTTTGTCGCTGCGTTTGATAGTGTGTAACATTATACTTTTTCAACCGTCTGTATTTGTAATTTGCGATAACAATTAAAAAGCATTAAAATTAAGAGATGTACTCTGAAAAGCAGATGACATTCTCTGTGACGAGCGGCGACGGGCGGCTGGCGTACGTGACTTTAGAGTCGTGTGCGTCGAGTTTCAACATGTACCGCATGTATGTACCGCGCCGACCAAATTTCCGATAACCGATTTCTCTCCCGTTTTCTCATTCCCTGCCTCCGCCGCATAGAGTTACGTACGCTAGCCGCCACGAACGTCATTCCCGACGGTGAGTACACATCGCTTTAATTTGCGATCACAGAAATTACCGCTGGATAATGCAGCATTTAAAAATAATGATTATTTATTCATTTATTTATTTATCAAGGATAATATACTTATTATGAATTAACAAACATTGTAAACACGTACTCTTACAATATTATATATTAGGCCACATTTAGAAATATATTTGAAACGAAAAAAACTGTCATTACATCTTGAATTTCATAGTAAAATGTAACCGAGGGTATACGTAACACATAATAATCTGCATTATACAATGTATTCTAAACGTGGCCATTAAAAATTTATAAACGTTTATAGATAAGAATATTTCGAACTGAATTTCGGTATTTTTATATAGTCAAAAAAGTTTCTAGATTTCGCCGCTCAACAATTTCTTATCGAACAAAAATTCACCCAAAGGTCCGTGCGCTTGCATCATTTTACCCAATGTTGATATTTTCCCAGCAAGATCGCGTTCTCCCTTGTATTGTTCGTCCAAGAAATCGCTAGTGAGGTAATCTACCAACTGCGAACGATTGAGACGTACAGTGAATATCATTTCATATAAAGTTTGTTAATTAAAAACAATTTTTTTAATCGATACTCACGTGGTAGTCATTGAAAGAAGATGTTTTTGGATTTTCGCAAGTTGTGATTATATCACGAATGCTGCGCGTAACTTGGGTCTCCAATTTCAAGGCTTCAGCAAGAGCTTCTTCTCCGCTGTTCCATTCTTGACGCATTGGGTGCGTGCTGTTAATCGTCTGTACGACGTAAGAACAAAAAGAAACGTGTTACAACTAGCTTAGCTGCGTTTTCTTTTTTAATATTGCACAAATTTATTAACGCAAAATAAGATACGTACCAAAGGATACTTGAGAAGCTTACTAACGTCGTTCGTAAGCTGTCCACGCATCAGCAGATATTCAATGAATTTTATTGCATGCTGCCTTTCCTCGCTCGCGCTTTCGAAAAAGAACTTGCTGAAGCCAGGACGATTTATAGTATCGCGTGCAAAATGGGCACCCTAATAAAAAAATATATATATGCAATTTTAACGTACTACGTCTGTTATCAATTATTTGTTATAAATTATTAGAGTAAAATGTTAAGAGATATGTACCATTGCGAGGTACTTCATCGCAGCTTCCATCTCGGTCTTAACTTGAGCCTCCATGAGCTTTATGCAAGGATCAACCATGTCTATCCATGATGTTGGTATATCAGCAGGTTTAAGTATACCTAAAAAAAAAAAAAAAATTAATCAAAGTAATAAAAATATTAATTGGTCTTCTAAGTAAGGATAGTATAAAGGGTAATTTAATAATCATTGTTTTACGATAAAATTTCTACAATATTGTGTAACAACCCATCTCTTAAATAGATAAGAAGAGCACGTACTACTTTATCAATATGTTATCGAAAAGATGAAATATTTTATCAGTGCGTGACTGATTGCTGACAGTGCTAATAGCATCTGTTTCTAGATAAAATGTAGTTTAACGTTAGGGGTAAATTTTTTTTCTTTGTGGCCAAGAGACAGCTTTCTTTGTCCTTACGAGCGTAATTTTCTTTTCATTCGCGGCTCGTTAGTAAAAAAAAAAATTAATTATTCCAAATTATAAAACTGTTATCGTTAACGTTTCGTTACATTAAAAATTAAAAGCTGATTAATAATTTTGTAAAACGCAATTCTCTTTTCTTTTTTATTTTACACGTGTTTCATTTAAATTAAGTCGTAACATTAATTATAAATTACGCTTGTACGACAACGAAAACTGTTTCGTACAATATGCAATTAATTCGAAATATTAAAAAAAAAAAAAATGACTTAGTATCCATGTAATGAATCTGTGCCAAACGGAGAACTCAAATCCATGCATGTGAATGAGTCATACAAATGGAAAGGGACTTTGGAATTGGTACGAATCATCATCGTCACAATTTATTATCAAAAGCTGGCTTTTTTTCTTTTTTAACACATGTGCGCGTAACGCAGAGAAGATTGTTACTCCGTTTATCCAAGTAAAAACATTTTATTCTATTTTTTAAAGAGAAGAAAAAGAAAAAAAAAACGAAAAAGAAACGAAAGACTTTTATCGCGGCAGAAAAATATTTGCTTTCGAGTCATATAATTCACATTCGTCTAAATGTAATATTTATTTAAAATAGCTAGCACGATGCGAGATGCGCGCAACAAATTATAGATATTGCGAGAGAACAAAGCTGAGGCAACTGCGTATTCGTATGCGAATATACAGTCCGGTTTATCGCGCATTGATAATAACTACGCCGATTTCCCGAGAACTAATTTCGTCTAACGACTCTAGTTTCATCCTCGTTTATGCCGTGCGGATTGACGATATTGGATCGAGTTATAAAAACAACATTTGATAAAATCACGCCATTTGCACGTAAAAATGTAGGCAGATAGGGATTGGGAAAATATCTTGACGTATGCACATGTGTCACAAAGATCAAACGCGTCTTCGGACTTGTCTCAAACTTTCCAAGAGCATAACTGGCAATGTCTAATAATTAATTTATCGTTAATAAGCAGAATTTCATCTTACAGCTAAGGTAAAAAAAAAAAAAAAAAAAAAAAAAAGAGAGAGAGAGAGAGAGAAAAGTACATTTTCAACCGAGATTATCAATCGTTATTTGCATTCACATGTATTTGCTTACAGGCAGTGGCTCGAAAAGACATTAACGTTGCCAATTTATTATTATACACGATTAGTTTAAGCCTGATCAATATATCTATGCTGAATAATATATATATATATAAAATTTCGTCACTCTTGATTAATCATTAGCAAACATTGGTAACAAGAGAAGCAGAGAGATGTGATAAACATCAGCTGTGAGTGAATCAGGAAGAAACAATCGGCTATCTTTGGACATGTTTAATCTATTTTTGCTTTTTTTTCTTGCGAAGAGTGAGCTTGCTACTATGACCAGTGCTCAACAAAAGAATTTAAAGCTGCAATGTTGTTTTCTAACTTAAATAGGCCCGTATTTTACAAGGTATGTAAAATTTGTACCAGAGACTTGTTTCTCAAGATAAAAGTGGTAATTCTTGTAAGTCTTGTAAGGAATAAATATGTTTTTTCCCCACAGATCACGTTAGATCCATGTGAATTGTAAGTGGATATACATTTGACAGACGGCAACAAAGCCATGACAAGCATGATACAAGGGTATTTCTCACGAGGAGCGTGTCTTCGAGCGTATGTAAATATCAGCAGCGAATTGTGGAAGAAGAAGCAAGCAATATTAGCGATGGAATACTATCGGTTTTGTCAAAATTGTCCGAGTGAAGGCACCTCGATAGAAGCCACTTAATGGAAAAAAGCAGCTTGGACTGCGTCCAAAGATACGATTGCTCAATCGAAGGAAATTATTGCGTTTGTTCCGGTAAATCAGCCGATTGTCTCAACAAGGTGCACTTGGTGCTCAGTGGGAGGACTAGCCGCAGGACTCCGTTCATTTTTCGGGTCCTGAGTTTCCTGACAACATTCTACTGTCCTATTTTAAAATCAGGTACCGAGGAGCTGGAATCGAGACCGAAAAAAAAGATGAAACGCGTCAAGTCACGCTCGTTCTTATACATAATGAAATACAGAAGATATTGCGTCGTTAAATCAACGCGCCGAGAGTACGCTCGTGGGCGCGCGGACACATGCGTGCCTGTAATTTGCCCCGCGAGACGAATCCGCGACGTGTCGATTTGTAAACTTACACTTGAGTCCATCGCCGAAGGTGCCGCCGATGCAGACCAGGGTGACGAGAAAGACGTGGAGCGGCAGCTTTGTCATCGTGATGTTGCGTGCGCGCGCGCGGGAGAGAGATAACGAGATACGTGGAGGAAGAAAAGAAAGAGACGGTCGGTTCGGTGGACGTAGCAGGCAGGCGGACAGGTTATGGGATCTCGGGGAAAATGTTGGAGAAGTAGAGAATTTGTATCGCGAGATAGGAAGCGCGGCGCGGCGCGGCCTCGTTCAGAAGCAACCTTTATACGCACTGGTATAGAAGGCTGGCTTCGTTGGAGCTAGATAAGAGAGCGCGGCGGCTAAATGCGTCTTACGGCGGTCATCGATCACCTAACGAACACGACAATCGTTGAACGAACGCGCGACATTCGCGGCGCGGCACCTCGCACTTTAACCGCAGGAAAGCGAGGGGAGCGGGCGGGCGAGGGGAGTTTTCCGTCCGGCGTCCTGCGTTTCAACGTCCCTCGCCTAGAGCGCGACCGTTCGCGCATGCGCCGCTCGTCAGCTGACTAATTGAAGTATCGCTCGCTATCGCTGCGTCACTACGAAATCTCCCATCTCCGAGTGCGTGCAACGGGCAACGTTCATTGTCGGGGGAACGTCGAAGCGAGAGTATTCACGTTGCTTCCCATCGAGCGTTGCACACCGCCGACCCAGGTATTCCGCCATTTCACTCGACAACCGCCCAAGTCTTCGCGAGCCGATAACTGTCTTCCGCACGTATGTAGATAAGAGAAGTTATTCTTAAGAGGATAACGTGCGCGTTTTCGAGGAAGATGGAAGAAGGAGGGAAAGGGGGAGGGGGACGTCTCGTTTTCGCGCGACGTACGAAACGTATTGCGCATTTGCTTGCGCGGCCGTGTTCCGTCTTTGTCTCGCCTCCGACCTGTGACTCCGTCTCGCCTCGCCTCCGACTTCTTCGCCTTCGCCTTGCCGTTATTCACCGGGCGGCTGCGAGGCACGTGTAGTCTGCTCCGAGAAAGAAGACCCGCCGGGTTTCTCGATATAAATTTGAATCGACATGTAACACGCGTATTTTCCCCTTAATTGTAAAAAATTGTTTCTTCGGGAGGGATTTTTCATAATTGAAATTCACCTAAAGCGTCGAGTATCATAGATGTTACTTTAGAAGAGATATTTCATTCCTATTAATTATTTTCAGGAAAGATGTTGTTCTTTGGAGTGCTGTCCGTTCTTTTCCTGACCGTTTCCGCGGAGTATTGTTACACCGACGTTGAAAGTGCCTGTGGCACAAATCCCAAAAGTACGTATATTAATACCCGATTGTATCAAGAGCAATTGAGAATATTCCAAGCTGTTAATTTCAGCGCATGGATATTTCAAATTAATTTTATTGACGAAAGTAATCAGTAATTAAAAAAATATATTTAAAAAAAAAACAATTAATGCTTGCAGATGGTGGATTAATATCGAATTGTAATGCCAAGTATGGAGCTATCGATACCCTTCAAGCTGATCTTCAGGCGTATGCGAATGCTAATATTGAAACTAGCTTTGAATTTCTCCTGATGTCCACACACTTCGGAAATTACGAGGCTAATAGACAAGGGTTTAAGGGGCTGTACCGCAAACTTTCAGATAACTCTTGGGAAGAAGCTATAAATTTGATCAAATACATCGCACAGCGTGGTGGCAAGATGGATCTCAATCAACTTCCACGTTCTAAGAAGCCTGTTAGTATCTTTTATAAATTAATTTCAGTTTGTCCGTTAGCTTTTCTCGCGAAGACAATGATAGTTTCATTATGCTTTGTTGTTATTACTTACAGATCAAGGATAGCAAAGTATTGGAATTGACCGAACTGAACAGCCTGGCTAAAGCACTTGACAGCGAGAAACAACTTGCCGATGAAGCCTTACGCATTCACGCTCAGGCGCAGCATCACACCAAACAGGATGCGGCTGTCGCGCATTATATTGAAGAACATTTCATGGAATCTTTGTCCGAACGTGTCAGACAGCTGGCAGGTTATTCAAATGACCTCAAGAACATGCTGGAGGAACGTGATGCATCCCTTTCCATATTCTTATTTGACGAGTACCTTAAGCAAACTTTGTAAAAAGCTATCTACTGTTATAACTTAGAACGCGTATATATTTCAATTTGTATAATTCAATTATCATCATTATTATTATTACTATCCTTGTCTATACCTGTTTCCAATGTGATCCTTCATATATAAAGTACAAGAAATAAACGCATATAGAACTTTATTTCTTACGTTCTGTAACAATATATGTATGTATGTTGCAATAAATAGAATATTGAAAACATATCAATGTACACGCGCACACACACACACATTCTTTATCTTTTTATCAATTACAATTCGAATAACGCATAAAATTATTTAATTTGGTTGTCCACTCGTATCTGTAAGAAAACTAAATTTACACGTTTATTTTACGCAGATATGTCTTATCGCTCATCACATAAAGTACATACACAGCAAACCTAACATACGCTACTATTAAATTCTAATTTACAAATATACATATTTAATAATACAATGATCAAAATTTAATATTCTAAAACATAACATCAAAATATATAAAGATAATTTGTATATGTATCGATTAATAATTAACATTTTGCGATTCGGAAGACGTAGATATTGTTAAATGATAAAGCTACACAGCTATAAAATTGTATGAGTAATGTATTGCATACGTACGTATGATTACCGAGGAAGACGCTTTTTGCCATAAATGCCCAATATAATAATACTACGAATATTCGACAACTACTTAATTGAGAATTGTTATAATCGAAAGATATTTATAAAGTAATTGAGAAAAAGATATCTTTATTCTTGACCGACTTAATTGAGCATTACTCATCGTTGAAAAATTAACAATGAATAGAATATTACATCTGAATATAACTCGTTATGTATAGAAAAACTGCGCAGCGATCATGTTTAATGCAATCCGTGTGCGCGCGCGTGTGTGTGTGTGTGCATGTAAAACAGTCAAATATATTACAAGAAAAAACTAGATTAATATTCGAATATACTGTATCGATTCTATCCATCATCATATATTTATAGATTGTCTCTCTCTACCTTTTAAATTTGCTTTTTATTTATTTTAATTTTTAATCTTTATCCTTCTTTCATTAAGAGCACATTAAATCGAAAATAATTATTTAATTTTTTTTTAATATCGCAACTATGTAAATAGGTACCTCTAACAAATTTATCTGTACTCATATATCTCTAATTTGTCAAAATCTAACGTGAACATATATACATACAATTCTCTAAGGATATATAATCTGATATAATACATCATTGATCTTATAACTGTGCCATCGTGATTAGATTTTATTTTACGATGATTTTCCATCACCTGAAATAAATTAACGATTTATTAACGTATACGGGTACAAAAGTACGCGATGTCAAAGTAAGACAAATACTTACTTTCAATCACTATCCTTATACCGAATCAACAATTTTATTCGTTTGTATAATTAATATTTTTTTACCGACTTAATTTTTGATGCTTTATTTTACACTCGACGTATCTGTATGAGAAAAAAAAAAAGAACTTATTAAAAATTAGATCATATTGCATAAATTATAATTTAAATATCAGTGTATTAAATAATGTTAAATTAAATTTATTATTACCTATAAAGTTGTGATATTAATATGTACTAATAGGGAGGCAAGCTCAAGATCTTCGCTATATACGTTTTTTAATGGAACGCTTCTATATCCCGTTCGTAGACAACGTACCTAAATAAAATTAATTTTAATGAAAGAGAAAAAGAAACAAAGGTTGAAAAAAAGTTTTAAATGTTAAGATAAATACTCACTGGATAGGTAGCTTGTCCTATGAAATTGTTATCGCCGAACATATCTTCGTCTTGCACTAAAAATCGTATAAGAGCAAAATGTGGATTGAATATCTCAAATTCGCACGTTTCATTCCACATTGGATTAAATCCATTATCCTCTGTAAGTTTAAAATGTACATTTAAAAATATGTTTACTATATAATTCTATCTTAAAAAATTGTAGTTTGTAATTGGGGTCCCTGAAAAAATAACGCGCGCGTGGCTTCTTCTAGTTCTTGTAAATTAAAATGCAGATACTTACGTATTGTCTTTGTTGTTAATTTTGTGCCAGAGTCGAAATCCGCACCTATAATTTCGACTTCGACGGACGGGCTGGCAGTACCTCTTCCTGATCTCATTAAATGTCTCGCTCCAATAATTTTTAAACTAATCTTTAGCGATTCGACACCATACAGTGTATTTTTGTCATATGGATTAAATTCAGTGCTGAACATGAACTCCGGTTTCAACAAATAGCCACAATTGCCATTTTCCTTAAATTTAGCTTGATTCAATTGCATTGATTTATCTCCTGTCTGATAATTCAAAGCTACCATTTGACAACCAGAATTCCACATTGGTACAGGATTATAATTAGATGAATCGATACGTTGTCCCTTCGGATAAACTCTACTGAACTGAACCTAATAAAAAAAAATAGAATTAGTTAACCAAACGTTTATTAATTAATCAATAATCAACATTTTGACATTTTAATGCGTTCGCTTATACGCTCTTTCTCTCTTAAAATACTGTGCACACGTTACCTGATGATATTTTAGAAAAAATTTATTTTCTTGTTGACACATTAATTTTTCAGCCTTTGTTTCGGGAAAGCTACTCATTTCAGTGAACGTAAATCCCTTAGTTCTTATTCGCTCTATGTTAAATGCAACTGATCTACAATATACTATAAGATTGGACATTTCCTTGGCTATTCTCCATGCTCTTTCCATTTCTTTATGTTGACTTTCCTAACAAGAACATATATGCTGTACATAATACGAAGTAATATCTCAATTTTATTTAATGAAAATTAATATTTACCCTCACGCTTGCATTTTGTGCAGTCTCTTTGATACTTGTCATCCACTCGTACGCGGTATCTTTTGAAAGTGTCGCGACTTCAAATACTGAACACATATTAGGATTTTGTATTCTTAACATCCATTCCAAGCCCGATCTTTCTCTAACCGGAATCAACTCGACTACAGCACCCGTAATATCTAATGAACCCTTTTGCAAGCTACCGAGCATCATAGAATCTGCCGACTGATAAAATAAAATATTCTCAAATTAAATGCATTATATGACGATTATACAATAATTATAGTAAAAATATGATTGTGTGTTTTACATTCATTATTATTTTATCCGATCATTATTCACGTGCGTAAATACATAGTTCGAAATAATTTAAAACTCACATCTCCTTGAAGTTCTTGTTGATCAATTTGTTCCACATAATTAGCAGGAAACCAATGCTGTTTTTTGCCACCATAATCACCTCTCCACCATCCTCCGCTTAGGGGATTAACGTTAGTAATTATAGCATGTTTGACCAACGTCAATTCGTCGTCTCTTTTAGCTTTATAGTCGTAAATAGCTTTGACGGTAACCTTTTAAAAATAATTTAATACATTAAGACATATATTAATACATTTATTAATTATAAAAAAATTAATTTAATTGAATAGCTTACTTGTGAATTTACATTTGTGAGACTTGTAGGGTCCATATAACCTGGGATACCGTAAGATCCATCATCGTTATTATCCTAAATATTGAGAAAGAGTAATGTATATCATAGTATTCTTTATTTTTCTCAACATTTTAATATGTAGAATTAAACATGGAATTATATTCTATAAATTTGAAAAAAAAAAATACATAAACGAATACATACCAAATCCATTTTTCTTGCCATATCCTTACTAACGGGATGGCTTAATTTAATTTTTTTAAATAATGGATGCCGTTCGTAATAATTGACTAATTCAACTAAACTTTCAAATTCTACGGTTCCAGTAGTGTAAAGTCTCCCTTCAAGTTTTATTTTACAATGTTTTATTTTCTTTTCCGCTCTATAATAATTAAATATAATTTAATATTAATATTAATATTAATTATATTAGTAAGAGCGAGAAACGGTCTGTATAGAAAACTGGAAAACACGTAAAAAAGAAGACGCTTTAAGAACACGTACCTAAATGAAATTGCGTAGCAATTACTGCCGCTAGGTCTTACTAAAAATGCACCATCCGTAGGGATACGCTTTAGCATTTCTTCTGCTACTATTCGAGTACAATCCGGATGCCACCACTCTTTTTCCTCGTGCTTGTTTGGCTGCGGCACTGGTTCTTGCAAAGTAATTAGAAATTCCTGCATAGAGAAAGGCACGGCATAACAATATACTGTCTCGTAATTTCAATTCGCAATAGATTCTTTACTCGTATAATTTATATCTTTACATTAAAATATATTGTATTTTCTTACTTACTTGGCTTCTAAGTGGGTGATTACGATAATGAGTGATTAAACTGTACAGACTATCAAAGCAATTCGTATCAATAAGATAATACTGAGTTTGGCCCATTTCTTGCTTCAATTTAATACGACAATGGTTCACCTTTCCTTTACGCCAAAATGACAAACAGTAATCACCTACAAATGTAACGCATTGTCGCACTAAAAAAGTACCATCTCCAAGATAGGAATAACGTCGTAATAATTCTTCAGCTTCTTCTCTTCCTCTAGCTAATTTTCCGTGGAACCATTTCTCCCCAAAGTGTAACTCGTTATTTGGCGCGCCCTTTTAAAATTACAAATGTTAGTTATATATATAATATTAATGTAACATGTATTAAAACATTAATTTATAATTATATATATATTGTAAATTGCAATAATTTATGGTATGTACATACATCCAATGATCGTCGAACGTTGTTTTCTTCATCGTCATCATGTTCAGTTTCTTGTGCTCTCGAAAATGTATCTGTATAAAACAGCTTTTGTTGCGTTAATACGAAAAAATGAGGATTCCATTCTTTATCGATAGGATCTTCCAGATAAAGAATTCCATTTTTCACAGTATTCCTGAGATCCATTTCTTGTCTGCTTTCATCATTTCGAACAAGAAACGAGGATTCGTCGACACCGTCGGGAAGTTTTTTATGCTTTAGCAAAATTTTTCTACGTAATGCGTAAGGCGAAGGTAGAACGGTTTCATTCTTGTCAACAGGTTGGACTAATAACATGTCGCCAAATACCTCTTGCATAGTCGTTGCCATTTTACGTTGTTGAGGTAAGGTACAATTATCCTCGATAGATAAAATAACAGGATATCTGCACATAAATTTTGCCAATAGAAACTAAAATAATTAAAAAGAGAAGTTGATCTGTTTGTTTCTCCATCTCGCTTTTTATCAACTCACTCAGATGTAGCAAAAGCATGCTCTTTGATAGTTTTAATAACATCCAAAAATTTAATCTTGGTGGTGAGAGTGTGTCCATGAAATATAAATGGCATTCCATCTGGACCATCCCAACAATCAAGCTCTATACATCGGCAACCCGCTCTTAACGCACGCACGTAGGCCTGACAGCTGCTCTCGCTGCTGATCTGATCTCCCATCAAATATCTAGAAAATTACATTGTATGCTTTAGACTTAAAGTCTAGTTAAAGTAAAAAAATACGACGCATTCTTATTTATTTCATTAGAAATGTTACGTACGTATTATGTGATGACGCGATCCAATAATGCGCAAGAGGTCTCGTCATATCCTGAGAAACTTGATTAAACTTTTGATTCCATATATCATTGTGCTTAGAAAATAAATAATCTATAAATTCTGAGAAAGTAAAATATGGTTCTTGTATGTCTCGTTGAGAATCTTGTAAATACTCTCTAATAAAACGTGATACTTCTGATTTATTATTTCCTAAGTTATCTTGCTGTTCTGTTAATAAGAAATTTTGAAATTCTTGAAGCGTGACAGTTTGTCTACTCTTAGAATAATTTAACAATTTATTCCAATCCGTGAGATTCTGCAAATCGATTATACCAATTATAATTTGCATTGTAACTGACAAAATGTTATAGCTAATTATTATTTTTAATCAAGTTTAATCAGTTTAAAATATTTACTTACATTTTGATCAAACATTAATTTGTGATATAGAATAACAAAATCATCAAAGCCAAGTTCGTTCCGATTTCTTACGTCTACCTCTTGAAACAATTCTCTAAGTCTGTTTGTAGCAATTTTGCAATTAACTCGAGGCAAAAATGCTTTGACATCTTTTAATGTGACCCTGTTAACCGAGAGAAAAAGAAAAGAAAAAAAAAAAGACATTAAAACATGACATAGCTAATATACACGTTCGTTATATTGTAATAAAACGTATGTAAAAAAAAAAATAATTAATGAATTTTGTTAAAAAAAGAACTTGCGTTTCACGAGAGTTTTCCATTGTGTAAAACTCTTTTCTTAACCATCTTTCGACTTGCAATGGGTACGGTGCGTTTATAGTATCGTGCACTAAGTGACGCAATCCTTTGATCCACAGCTCACATTCTTTTTCACTAAGAGCTAAGAAAAATACAATGGCAATAGTAGCAAAAATAATTAACAGCAAGATCAATAGATACACATGATAATCACCAGAAATGGAAAGAGTTTTCAGTCTAAATTCTGATCCATAATATACCACAAAACATCTTAGATTTTCAATTCTCTTAGCATCTTCAGGCCATTTTTCAAAGTCTTTAGATTGTTTTCCTATCCTAACTTCTTTCATCTCTCTTATTTCCACTGTAATAAGTATAATACATAAAAAATTATTATTTCAGTATTATTAGAGAAATATAATTAAAACTAATTTGTGAGAGAAGCTTGTTACCTGAGCCATCAAAAGGTCTAAAGGTTGCACTTCTTGACCAAACAATCTGCCTAGTTTCTCTCCTAATCATGAGAGTTTTCTTTTCCGGTCGTTTTCTTGGGAAAAATTTTGTTACCACAGTACCTCTTTCAAGTTGGCTGATAACTTGTTCCATTTCAGGAATAATTCCATTCATTTTGGATAGATATGTTGACTCTGTAATAATTAAAAATGTAATGTTTGACTTGGAAACAACTAATGGTCTTGTAATTTTCAAATATTTCGAATGTTTTACTCTGTAACTAGCCAAAGACAAAAATGTGAGTACTTGCGCGAACGCGATCTATTCGATCATGTAGAATAAAAGCTTTTACAATATCTAAAGCTTATTTTAAAAATCCGATTGAGGAATCGGATCTGTACCATTGTAACATAAAAGGTGAGCACAAAGGAATTATTTTTCTCGTTATCCAAGACGTGAAAAGTACGTTACAAAATATATGCCGGTGTACCGGATATGAATGTCATTTTTTTTCGTAGTTTGCTGCATAAAAAGGAGAGAGTGACGCGCGATTACAAAATTACGTTTCTCCGAACGCGCTACGTCGCCGACGCACCAAGTATGCAAGCGGTACGTGCAATCTGATTAACGAGTTGATTTATTCCTCACCATTCGTTTCGATGTCACGCGCTTGACTAGAGAAACGATATTTACATGCTCAACCTTTTGTATTTACGAATTATTAGGCGAGGTAGCTTTTTCCCCGTAACCCCTGGAAAAGCAATCATAACCTAACCGAGTATCCTCGGGATCATTTTTGCTAAGTAACATGACGAGTAAAAACGACGCGATTAGAATTACGGTTCCAGCCGCGCGCATTTCTATAATAAAACGCTCCCGTTCGTCCCTTAATTGGCTCGTGGGGAGTCAATTAAAAAGAAGACGACCCGACAAACGTGACGTTAGTCGGGTATCGTGAATGTTTCCTCGAGCGGTCGCGCGCGCGCGCGCGCGCGACAATTTCCATCACATTTATCATGACGTTCGCAATGCAGTTAAAGATATGTCATACCTGTCTCAGAAACGATACGCTGTTAGTTACACGATAAAAATATGTTTCACTTATCATGTGTAGGTATCGTTTGTGATTCGCGTTTACATGAATTAGAGACTTGCGATTGTTTCCGGTGCGAGGTGCAAAGACTGCAAGGTGCAAGAGAGAGGACCGAACGTTTCATTCATACGGCGCTACATGCCAGATATCACTGTATGTGCAGGCTCGGACACACGCGAGCACACACGTACGGCGTCGTAAATGCCTCTACGTCTCAAAGTTGGGCGCGTATCGCGCCACTTTTGGAACACATGTGACTTTCCAACCGCCACGTACTTGGTTATTTTCACTTCGTGCCGTGTCACAATTGACAGTATAAAGATTAACGTTCTTATTATTTTTTTTTTCTTTACTTTTCGACGAACGAAAGTACTCGAGTGGCATAAAATTAACGACTCGTCTTCGTAATGTCGATTTCTATTTATTGGCGATACGGTTACAAATACTTTCCAAGTTTGTATTTTTTTTTTTCTCCTTCCTTTTTTTAATTCCACGATACATTCGCGTTTATTTGCGTGTTTGTTGATAAGAAGGTGCTTATCTCTAATGAATTTCCGTAAACGCTTTGTCGCGCAAGTTTCACTCCAATGTTGCGAGGACCGTAAAGTATGACATCGAGGTTTGCACGACCTTAAAAGTAAGTATATTATTGAAATCACGTGAAAATTATCTTACCAATCGATACATATTTGGTGCAATTGCGTACGTATTTACTGGTAAAAGTCACTTTTTTTTTTTTCCTACCGTGGTGAAGTTTTCTATTGAAAAAATGTAAATCTTGCAAGCGCTTAGGAAAATAGGATTAAGAGCCTTTTCCATCACAAACATTAGCATCTTTTGCGACTGGGCAGACATTTTATACCATGGACTGTTATAGCTGCAACGCTATGAATGGTACGCTAACTAAACTTCAATAAAACAATTAATTAACGTAAAATTAATCTTACATTTTGTCGCGGGTTTGAAGACTGTGATCGATTAGCTTCTGTCCTTCGAAACTTAGGCAGAATAGATGAATCAGCTGGCTTAAGACGAATAGCACATACCTGACCATTATCAAAATTCCAGCGTTTTGTTGCGTAATCTTGCGTGTGAATATGAAAAAAAATATATATATACCATTTTAATTTCTCGCACGTTTGCAGTGTTTTGCGTTGAAATAATTGTAAAGTGCGTTAAGTCTCTCATTCTAATATCATAACGCGTAAAGAACAATGCAATAAATGTATTTTAAAATCTTGCGTCAATTAAATCGAGATACATACTTGTAACAAGGTAATGCTGATCATTATTGTATTAATCACTATCTGTATGGCGAGCGTTAACGAGAACGTATCTTCGATCAGCTGAGCGAATCTACGGCAAATATAAGATGTGCACGATCGAGTAAAAAATTTTCTCGCTGCAAGCGTAAAAGTTTTTTCACCGTCGTACGTACACGAATCACTCACTTTAAAGCCTTTCGATGTGTGCACACGGAGAATGTAATTTCTTTACGATGCACGTCACTTGGGCCCGCATGAGAATATAAAGCGTTTACATGGTCGTTACGCTTACGCATCAATCGCTCGAATCGCAATCTGTAAATATACTCGCAGTAATATCGTGGCGCACATAACACGTACGTTAATTTCGGTGCATGATAATAACGATAATGATAACGCTCTTTTTACCCGGCTAATGTCAAAATACTGCAAACGTGCTCGATGTAAGTTAGAAGCATACAATCGTGAGCCACTATCCCTGTGACGGCAATTTCCCAAGCGACGATAGCGTGTAAGAAGGTGTACGTAAAATATTCTCTCTCGTCGACGAAATAATGTCCCGGGTAAGCTGGTAGCACAGGACGAGATTCATTCAGAGGTAATGCAACATCCAGTATCGGTGGTATAAGTGACAGGCATATAAATAGAAATCCAGTTATGAAGCAGTACACTGGAAAATAAATCTAGTAATCGCCGAATGTAGTCTGCAATTGCTTGAAAATTGTAAGCGAGTTTGAACGACGTTAGTAAACGCCAGGATTAAAGCTAAAGATAAAAAGTATATATTAATTAATACTTACGTGAGTATCCTAACGAATATCGCCTGCCAGTTTCAGCATATCTCTGCATAATCTCGCGCTCTTCCGGCGTTTTCAATTCGTCCCATTCCATAAACAGCCAATCAATTAAAATTTTTATCTAGGATTGATCCGTCAATTAATAATCAATTTCTCCATAGCATGAAATACGCTCTACAATATACGTTTAAGTTTATTGCACATATATTAAAGCTTAAAGATACCGCGAAATCGGACGCGCATAACGAATCGAGCGTCACGTAACATGACGCTAAACATATACCTTATATTGGTTGAAGCAACACGTGTACAGTTTGATCAATGTTATAACCGCCAACATGTGTCCTGCCAAGGTTTGAAATATACATTGCAAGTCCCCTTTGCACACGACAAACTTAGCCATCTGGAACGATATTCTATTTGTGAAAATGTTCGTTACGTTCATTTCTTTTTTTTTTTTTTTCCATTTTTTTTCTCGAGGATGTCAGTTACCTGTGGAACAATAATAGAAAATGTACTCAAAGTTACGAGGCTTAAGCAGAAAATTCTCATTTTTTGATTCTGATACGGCCATAGACCTGCCAATGATGCAATCTTTTTAATAACGCTGTAATAGTGGCTCCTCGAGGTGGAACCCATAATTCAAAGACACCTCTGTCTGATCGACTAGCTTGAGAGTTTTTTTTTAATTTTATCCATGGTCTTCGTCCCTCTCGATATGAAGATGTAAAAATAACTTATAGACATTGGACATGTCAAATGTAATTTACATGTACAGTAAGTGCTACGCGGTCTCCCTGTTTTCGCGTATGCGTTTCTAATCGCGGTGGGTTCCCCCGTGGCAATGAATGACACGTAGTCTTTACTACGGGCATTTATTTGCTTGACAGTAAATACAATGTAGAGAAAAGCGACGTTCTGCTGATGGTTATACCGTTTTGCAAGTTCCCTCCGAATGGAACGTTGATCGCCTAGGGAAAGTCTTATATTTTTTCTCGCTCGACAAGCTCTTTGGAAGTTGAACCGTCTCATTTGAACGAATCAATTTGTATACAACACACAACCACACACGGACTATTTGATTAGCATTCAAGCATTAATTAAGTATCGAACAATAAATTAATGTAGAATAAAAATATGTAACGTAGATACGATTAACAATAATGTATTATTTCTAACGGGAGGATTCTTCTTTCGACGACACCAGTTCGCGTAAATAATTAAATGGCACAATTGAAAATTACTGAAAGGACGCGAGCACCGTACAATATGACATCGAAGTTTGTAGAACCTATAAAATAAAAAGTGCCACGTTAAAATGGAATTATTTTAAAACGCTCATAATAAAGTCATTCTTCTTACCGTGGTAAAGCTCTCAAGAGAGAAAATGTAAATCTTGCCAGCGCTCAAATAGCTCAGTCGAAGACTTTTTATCATTACCAGTGTAATTAATTTCTGTGATTTAACGGATACTTTGTACCAACAGCTATTATATCTATAATGTTACAGACGAATGTATGTCATACGTAAAAATTTATGCCGATACAGAATAGAGCTCTCAAAAAGAAAAAAGAAAAAAAAAGAAAAAAAACGGCTTTTACATTTTCTCGCGTATCTGAAGACTGTGATCTATCAGCTTTTGCCCTTCGAAACTAAGAAAGAACAAATGAATCAATTGTCCAAAGACGTATAAGGTGTATCTTATTGTTTGTAAAATATTACTGCTGTCGTCCTGTTGTACCATCTATAGAATAATAAGTATTTATATTACATAAAATACGTACCGTTTTCCGTGTATGGATAATAAACGTACGAGTACGTACTTGTAACAATGTGATGCTCAATGCTATCGTCACTAGCAGTATCTGCATCGCGAAAGGTACGGTAAAAGTATCCTCAAGAAGTTGCGCATACCTACGACACAATTAAAACAAGATTTTATTTAATAACGTAGACTTTTTTTTAAAGAAACTTTGAGTTTTTTTATTGATTAATTTTGTGCGTTCTTTTATTTTATTAAACGAAACATTTCTTTTCACAACACACGTCGCTAATAATCTAATGGTACCTTTTAGTCAATTTACCTTAAAGCATTTCGATGTGCGTGCACAATAAGCGCGATTTTTTTGCAGTACGTATTATCCGTGTTGTCGGTATTAATAAACTTCGTGGCTTCGTTATTGTGATTACAGAATAAGCGTTCGAAGCGAGACCTGAAAGCAATTCGTATGTACAACATATTTTATATAAAACACGAGCTTGAATCTAAAAACATATTTAATACTTACCCAACTACGTTAAACATACTGCAAACGTGTTCGATATAAGTTACAAATATACAGTCGTGGGCGATTATTCCACTTATAACAATTTCCCAAGCCACGACAGCATGCAAGAAAATATAAAAGAAGTATTCTCTTTCATCGACGAAATAATGTCCTGGATACGTCAGTAGAATAGGACGGGATTTGTTAAGAGGTAGTATGATATCCAACACTTGCGGTATAAGGGACACTGACATGAACACGCACACGGCGAAACAACAATATACTGCAACAGCAAAGCGTTCATTATGCGCAAACCATAGCTAATCTGCAATTAAAAATAATCATAAAGTCAACGGTGTATAGGCGAAAAATTGCACGGTTTATTCTTACACGAATATCCCAAAGAATATCGCTTGCCGTTCTCGGCGTATCTCGCTATAATTTTGTACTCTTCTGACGTCTCCAATGTATTCCAATCGATAAATAAATGGTTGGTGAGATCCCTCATCTAAAAAACAAAGAAAAATATAATACAATGTTTTAAGTATCTTAGTAAATTGGCTCGTTATGATAAAATTCTAAAGTTTAAGATGTTATAAATTTGAAAGTAATTTAAAATAATTTTTCTAATAATTCAACAGATGCAACGTAATCGCTTAGATGTGCGTAAGTGGGTGGCATGCGTAATGTGTGCGTACTATAAAAAAAAAAAAAAAATACGATTGACTTGAATATCGATTGTCTTTTTTCGTTATGTCGAGGGTGCCTACACGTTCAAGTTTTATTGCGAACGTATATGCACATAATGCATATACATGTATGTATATGCCTCCAACTCGATCTTAATTTGTTGAAGAAGCGCGCCGAGACTTTAAGAGAAATAAAAAATTATATATACACAGTACTTTGTAGCGATTAAGGTAGCACGTATACAGTTTCACCAAACTCATAGTTGTTAACAACAACGATGTCATAGTTTCAAAAATACATTGCAAATTTTTGTCACATACCACAAATCTGGCCATCTAGAAGTACATTTTGCATTATTAAATTAATGCATTAAAATGAAAATGTTTCATATAAATCTTCTTACCTGTGACACATTTATAGAAAGTGCGCTCAGAGTTATTAAACCGACACAGAATAATCTCGTTTTCAATTTTTGATACGGCCACTGCCCAGCTAATGACGATACTATTTTAACGATGTTGTAATGATTCAACATAATGGTATCCATAGCTTGCTTGTGATCCTTCATCTTTGGTCTCGCACAAGCAACTGATTAAAAGTTTGCCGTCATAGTTATTGCACTTTGCTTTTGTACCCTTGGTGCGAGAAATATGCCCCGAAAGAAATTTCAAACATATATTTATCACATGCATAAAACAAACGCATAACACAATGATTATGCGTAACAACTGCGTTCCCGCGACTAGTTTCCGCATTTCGTGGAGTGACATGTCGATTATATGTCTGTTATTGAACAGGAGTGACACTTGCGTACATGCCTCATCCGTGACGAACACGTTTTCTGCGAATTTATTTTACAAATTCTTTCCTGCGCGCGGGACGTATCGACCAACAAAATTTTTTAAAGTATTCTTTTAACACACGAATGATCACGGTAGATATATCCTCGTTCCGTCTCTTTCTGTCTTCCTAGAAACTGACGAAAGTACATAAAAGATTTTATTGCACTCCTCTGTTGAATTTTAAGTTGAGAATTAATAGCAGAATATATTCGTCTTCAAATTTTAGATCCATCTTTAATATTTTAATTAAACGAACGTGATCAAAGTAGTAACATGAACGCATGCATACATAATATGCAACATGTAATATGCATGTATGTATTTTAATAAGCGGATGATGGAAATAAAAAAGGCAGACTTTATCTCACAATTTTCGCGTTTTAACAACGAGTGAGTATGCTTATATAATTTTGTACCTTGCAATTGTATCGTGGAAGTTCATTTATATTAATTGTATCACAAAAAGAATACTAATTGCTTTATAATTATTCAACCGCACAACTACAATCAAATACTTCCAGTACATTAAATTTTTTATTATACAAATTATTTTCTCGTTATGCAACTTTTGTTTTATTCTAAATATATTAGTACATGTTTTTAGAGATGTAGAGATAAAAGTTATAGAGATAACAGTTATAGAGATAAAAAGCGAGTGATATAAACTCGTTACTATTAATACAATATTATTACGTAAATGTTACTTACACACAAACGGACAATAGACTTGCCTTGAAATATCACATAAGAATTATATTATACTTGCGACCGCGTTGAATACAGATTTGATACTAAAATATTGACCGCCACTTTTTAGTTAGTCAAAAGACGAAAGTACGGTAAAGTATGACATAGAAGTTTGCAGAACCTGAAAAAAACGATGCACATAATTAAATACAGTATCATCTTGCACACAACGCTTAATAACAATGTCTATTATAATTGTACATGGGAATAGTTCTGCATTGAGAAAATATAGATTTTGCCAGCGCTTAAAAAAATGGGCTGAAGACTTCTTTGCATCACAAACAGAATCATCTTTTGCCACTTGGTGGATGTTTCGTACCATAAGCTGTTATAGCTGCAACAGAATACTTTAGTGGATCAGCAAGGTAAACTTCATAAAACGTTTCATCTTACATTTTGTCGCGAGTTTGAAGACTGTGATCGATCAATTTCTGCCCTTCAAAACTTATACAGAATAAATGGATCAATTGACCAGCCACGTAAAATACGTATCTTATTACTTCTAAAATATTGGCATCCTGTTGCGTGATCTTCGACACGAAAAAAAAAGAATATTTTAACTCTCTTTCCGTATTAGCGTGAATTTTTTCTTATTAATTGATAAAGTACACAATTATTTTATTTTAAATGAAAGTACGAAGGACACATGTTAGATGAAAACTTGAAACGTACTTGTAGCAAAGTAATGCTGATTACTATCGTATTTATTGCTACTTGTATGGCGTACGCTAACGAAAAACCATCTTCGATCAGTTGAGCGAATCTGTAACGAATATGTGACATACGTGCGAATCAAAATTTTTTTTTTTTTTCCCTTTCGTGGCACCATCGTCTTCGTTATTTTCTTTACGTCAATCAACCAAATACTCACTTTAAAGCTTTCTGATGCGTATGGACGAAAAATGCAATTTGCTTGCGGTTCACCTCACATGTGTGAGGATGAAAGACATCGGCGGTTTTATTGCATATCATTCGCTCGAAGCGAAGTCTGTAAATATATTTATATATTAATAATAATAACGTGGTTGATAAGAATTTTTCCAACAATCACAATATAATACATTTTTTTACCCGATTAGCGCGAAAATACTGCATACGTATTCGATGTAAGTTAGGACCATGCAGTCATAACTAACGAGTCCAGTCAGAGCAATTTTCCAGGCTATGATGGCATGCAAGAGAATGTAGTAGGAATATTTACTCTCGTCAACGAAGTAATATGCTGGATACGCCGACAGTCGGGGACGTGATTCATTGAGAGGTAAAACAACATCCAACACTTGCGGTATAAGGGACATTAACAAAAACACATACAAAGCAAAATAACAATATACTGCAACAGAAAAAAATTCATTATGGTCAAATTGTAGCTGGACTATAGTTAAATTACAATTACATAGAATTATAAAAACGACGGTATATAGACGAAAATTGCACGATTTATTCTTACACACGTATCCTATAGCATATCGCCTGGTGTTCTTGGCATATCTCTTCATTATTTCGTATTCTTCTGGCGTTTCCAATTCATTCCAATCAATGAATAACTCGTCAATGAGAACTTTCATCTAAAAGCATTAATGTCAACGATTACCATTAAACAATTTCTTTTTTCATAAATTAATATACTTTAATAATTAAATCCATACTAATAGGCACGCAAAACACCACGAGAAATAAATAATTTTACGTACCTTACATCGACTGAAATAGCATGCATACAGCTTTACTAATATTGTAACTGATAACATGTAAGACGTCGTAGCTTCAAAAACACATTTCAAATCTCTATTGCAATTAACCATTTTGGCTATCTAAAAATTAAAATGTTGAAGCTTGGTTGCACAACTTATTGAGAATTGATATGTACCTGCGGAATAATTATAGAAATTACACTTAATGTAATCAAAACGACACTAAACAGGTTCCTCGTTGACTTCTGATAAGGCCAGTGTCCTGATATTGACGATATTTTCTTTACCATGCTGTAATAGTGATTACAATTGGCGTTCATAGTTATAGTCACAGGCCGTCTTTCGTTGCCGACTTTCGTCTAGATAACTGATATAAGACTTTTACTTTATCTAAAAGACCCCTATCTCTTGGTACGCAAAGAATAGTTTGACTTTTGGACGTGTCGTACATAATGCAAATTCTGCATACTTGCAATTGGCTTTACAATAATTGTATTACAGAACACATTTCTGTGAAACATTTACAAATGACAGGTAAATGATACGGATGGAGAATAGCACTTATATCTGTGACACTAAATATAATGTAGAGAAAGGAGAAAAGAAAAGGGATCGAAACTTCATTGATAGACGTATTGCTTACTATGTTAGCAAGTTTCTTCCAAATAAGACTTTTCAATCGAGCGCTCCTTTTCTTTTCTCACGGCATTTCTGATAGCAATGTTCGAAGATGTTTGTTAAATCTTTAAAGAAAAAACATGTCGTGCATCATTAAAGAAGATCCGAGAATGTTTTGCGAAGTAAAAGCGAAGTAAAGAAAAAAATTCCAGTGTATTTAATTTTATATTATACAAATTAATTTTCTCGTGATGCAGCTTGTGTTTTATTTCAAATATATTAATACATGTAGGTCAAAAAGCGAGTGATATAAATTCTTTACAGTTAATACTACATTATTACATAAATAATACTTACGCACAAACGAAAAATAAACTTGCCTTCAAATATCACATAAGAATTACATTTTACTTGCGACCGCATTGAACACAGGCTTGATACTCGAATATTGGCCGCTACTTTTTAGTTAGTCAATAGACGAGAGTACGGTAAAGTATGACATAGACGTTTGCAGAACCTGAAAAAACGATGCACATAATTAAATACAGTATCATCTTGCGCACGACGCTTAATAACAATGTCTATTGTAATTTTACCGTGGAAAAGTTTTCCATTGAGAAAATAAAGATTTTGGCGGCGCTTAAAGAAACCGGCTCAAGACTTTTATGCATCACAAATAAAATCATCTTTTGCCACTTGGTGGATGTTTCGTACCAAACGCTGTTATAGCTGCAATAAAATACTTTAGTGGATCAGCATTACATCGAATTCTGTAGCAAGGTAAACTTCATAAAATGTTTCATTTTACATTTTATCGCGAGTTTGAATACTGTGATTGATTAATTTCTGTCCTTCAAAACAAAAACAGAATAAATGAACCAATTGACCCACGACGTAACATATGTTCCTTACTTTATGTAAAATGTTGGCATCCTGTTTCGTGATCTTCGACATGAAAAAAAGAATATGTTAATTCTCTTTCCGTATTAGCATGAATCTTTTCTTATCATTTGATAAAGTACACAATTATTTTATTTTAAATGAAAGTAAGAAAGATACATGTTAGATGAAAACTTGAAACGTACTTGTAGCAAAGTAACGCTGATCATTATCGTATTTGATGCTACTTCCAATGCGAGCGCTGACGAAAAGGCATCTTCCATGAGTTGAGTTAATCTGCAACAAATATGTGACATACGTGCGAATCGAAATTATATTTTTTTCCCTTTCGTGGCACCATCGTCTTCGTATTTTCTTTACGTCAATCAACCAAATACCCACTTTAAAGCTTTCAGATGCGCATGGACGAAAAGTGCAATTTTCTTGCGATTCACGTCACATGTGTGAGGATGAAAGACATTGACGGTGTTATTGCATATTATTTGTTCGAAGCGAAACCTGTAAATATATTTATATATTAATAATAATAACGTGGGTGATAAGAATTTTCCCAACTATCACAATATAATACATTTTTTACCCGCTTAATGCAAAAATACTGCATATATGTTCGACGACAGTTAATAGCAAGCAATCATGACTAATTGTACCAATTGAAATAAATTTGTAGGCTAAGACGGCATGCAAGAGAATGTAGTAGTAATATTTATTCTCGTCAACAAAGTAATATGCTGGAAGTATCTGCAGTTTGGAACGCGACTCATTGAGAGGTAAAACAGCATCCAACATTTGCGGTATAAGGCAAATTGACAAATTTACATATAAAGTAACATACCAAAATACTGCAACAGCAAAGAATTAATTATGCACAAATTAAATATCTCAATTTTAATGACATAAAAATAATAAAAAAAAAAAAAATGACGATGTATAGATGAAAATCGCACGGCTTATTCTTACCAAAGTATACTATAATATATCGCCTGGTGTTCTTGGCATATCTCGTCATTATTTCGTATTCTTGCGGCGTTTCCAATTCATTCCAATCATTGACTAACTGATCAATGATAATTTTCATCTAAAAGCATTATGTCAACGATTACCATTAAACAATTTCTTTTTTCATAAATTAATATATTTTAATAATTAAATCCATACTAATAGGCACGCAAAACACCACGAGAAATAAATAATTTTACGTACCTTACATCGATTGAAATAGCATGCATACAGCTTTACCAATATTAAAAATGATAGCACATGAGCCGTCGTAGTTTCAAAAATACATTCCATACTTCCATTGCATTTAACCGATTTGGCTATCTAAAAATTAAAATGTTGAAGCTTGCTGTACAACTTATTGAGAATTAATATGTACCTGCGGAATAACTATAGAAATTACACCTAAAGTAATCAAAACGACATTAATCAGGTTCTTCATTGATTTCTGATAAGGCCAGTGCCCTGATAATGACGATATTTTCTTAATAACGCTGTAATAGTAATGATAATTGGCATTCATAGTTATAGTCACAAGCAGACCGTCTTTCGTTGCCGACTTTCGTCTAGATAACTGATATCAGACTTTTACTTTACCTAAAAGACTTCTATCTCTTGGTACGCGAGAGATAGTTTGAATTTTAGACAGGTCATTTATAATGTAATATCTACATATTTGTGATTCGATTTTACAATAACTGTATCACACAATACATTGTTGCGAAGCATTTACGAATGTCAGGTAACTAGTATGGATGAAGAACGGCAATTATTCCTCTGACACTAAATATAATGTAAAGAAAGGCGAAGTAAAAAAGGGTCGGAACCCCATTGATAGGCGTATTATTTAGTATGTTAGCAAAGTTCTTTCCAAATAAGACTTTTCGATCAATGGAGCTCTTCTTTTTTTTTCTCACGGCAGTTCTGATAACAATCGCTTCGTTCAAAAGATACAATCTATTTTTTTTTCTTTTTTTTACATTTATTTAAATGTAATAAAAATGACTCTTACTTTTACTTTTGATAAAAACCTGATATAAATTAGGTATGTGGATTACAAATATTACGTATATGATTAACAAAAGTATATTATTAAGTACTAAAAGTATTAGAGAAAAAGAGAGACACATATCGTTTTCAATGGCTGATTGCTGACATCGATCAGTTGATTGATACAGGAAGTTACGTAGGCTATTGAAAAGTTGCGAGCACCGTAAAATACGACATTGAAGTTTGTAGAATCTTTAAAGCCGAAACATGTCGTGTGTCATTAAAGAAGCTCTGAGAAATTGTTTTACGATTCAAAGGAAAGTTTCGTTTTACCTTACCATAGTGAAGCTTTGAAGAGAAAAAATATAAATTTTGCCGGCGCTTAAAAAGCTCGGTTGAAGACTTTTCATCATCACCATCATAACTAATTTTTGTAACTTCATGGATGCTTTGTACCAGAAGCTGCTGTACCTGCAATATTTTTGTGATAAAATACACGAAATAATGAACAGTTAACATATAATAAAATATAATTTATAAAATATGCCTCTTTTTTTCGGTAAATTGAGTATAATTATCTTACATTTTATCGCGTATTTCAAGGCTGTGATCTATCAATCTTTGTCCCTCAAAGCTAAGAAAGAACAAATGAATCAATTGGCCAATGACGTAGAACACGTACCTCGTTGCTTCTAAAATATCGCTAGTTTCTTGTGTAATCTGTAGTACGAGAAATAAATTGTAATATTTTTTTTTACAGAAATAATGGGTGTCGAAATTTTTCGGATTATTGGACGTACTTGTAGCAAAGTAATGCTCATCCCTACTGTTACTATCAACATCTGCACAGCGAAAGGTACGGTAAACGTGTCTTCGAGAAGTTGCGCATATCTGTAACAAACGAAAAAAAAGAATGTCTCTATTATCAACGTGCATTCTTGTAAAACGAGCCCGTTACTCGTGTGATTTACGTCGTTTACTCACTCTAAAGCTTTACGGTGCTTCCGCACGAGGAACGCAACTTTTTTGGAATAAGTATCATCGCGATTAATTGACGACATAAGTTCCATTTTTTTTTTGCACTCGTGAAACAAATGTTCATAGTGAAATCTGTACAGTTTATGAATTTTTAATAGTTAGCTTTGTCAGATTTCAAGCACATTATGCACATATTGCGAAACAAACAATATATAGAAGGAATAATATATGTACGTTTTTCTTTTATAAATAATATTTTGTAAATGAAAGTTTTTTCTTACCCGGTAATAGCAAACATGCTACAAACGTGTTCGACGTACGTCACGAACAAGCAATCGTGAGCAATTATACCAGCTATAACAATTTCCCAAGCTACAATAGCATGCCAGAGAATTTGAAAGAAATATTCTCTTTCATCGACGAAATAATATCCTCGGTACGGCGGCAATATAGGGCGAGACTCGTTAAGAGGCAGTACGATGTCGAGAGCATACGGTATAAGGGACATTGACATGAAGATGAATATCGCCGCGAAGCAATACACTGCAACGTATGGTATTTAGTGTGCACATATATATTTTTCTCTCTCTCTCTCATAATTACGTGTCTTGTCTCACCGGAGTATATCAAAGAGAATCGTCTACTATTTGTGGCATAGGACTTCATAATTTCATACTCTTCAGAACTATTTAATTCTTTCCACGCGCAGAACAAATGCCGAGTGAGGTCTTTAATCTGGTAAAGAGCATCGATCGATAGTCACTTGTTACAGATGAATTTCTTACGATTTACCCGAATTAGTTAGAATTAAAGAAAAAATGTATATTATCGTTTTTTTTACGTTTTCCCACTTTTTTTTTCCTAATTTCTAATTATTTGCAATTTCTTCGGCTGGACACATACGATTATATGTTATATATATACATATAATCGCGATATAATTGATACGTATGTTGCAAAACGTACTGTACGAGTGTTGAATTGGAAGGTGTACACCTTTAATAGAGCTACAAATGACAGTAAGTATGCGGTCATTGCCTTAAAAGTGCAATTTAAATCTCTTTTGCACATAAATTGATAAGCTAACTGAAAAAAAGGAAGAAAAAAAAAAGTTTAAATGTTTTTTTTCTAACAAGTATTCTTTTGTCGGCTCAACAAAATAATATATATCGTATGTGTTAATATTACCTGCGGGATGAGTATAGTTAACAAGATTACAGTCAACAGGGCTATACGTAACACTTTCGTTTTTGGCTTTAGATACGGCCACATGCCGGTCAGAGATGATATTTTGCAAACTATATTGTAATAATGGCTGCAAGTAGTTTCCATAGTTCCTCCTCTTTCAAAGTCACCAATCAAGCTGAAACTTTTTGTTAATGTAATTGTGACTACTGGCAACGTACGTGTGCTCGCATCACGTTCGTGACGACGAACGAATTAAAAAGTCTTACCGTCGAGGGATGTAAATAACATGTATTCCTCCATCGAGCCCGTGACGAATGATTGCCACTTGCGACAATCATTTCTATCCAAATGATTGACACGTAGGTGTTGCATATAATGCTGGCTAGAGTTTGCCGCAGCATTTCTTCCTTTGACGTTAACCGTAAAGTGAACAAAAGTAAAGAGAAATCCCTTTAAAGTATAAAACGTATCGATTAAATAAAAAAATAAAAATAAAATAAAATATATTATTCGCAGGATTAACGTGAGGTCGAGCGCTCGGTTGCAACGAACTTACGTTTCGAGATTGCTTCTTGAATCCGCCTTACGCGATAATATAAGAATATAAACGCTGCATTCAGACTTAACGGCATCAGATACGATCGACACTTTTATAATTACGTGGAAAAGAAAACCCATGGTACCACGATATATCCTTTACGAGAAATGAGACTGTTTCAATAAACAGGTTTCAATAAACAAGATAAAAAGCGATCACTACAACCTTAATTACAGGTTTTATAGAAGGGGTTGTACTGTTCAACTGTCTCATTAGGGTAATGTTACATTACATGCGACAAACAATTGAGGAGCGTTGATTGATTGGAAAATATTCATAGAAAATGTGTACAATACCTTTCCGTCGCTTCAAAATCTGTCGCCCAAGTTACGATACCCAGCCGAGTTACGTGCTTCTTCTGTGGGTCGTGATCAACTGTTTTCGGGATCTGACGTCCTTTGATTCTCTCCATTGCGTGAGTGCTGCCTTAAATTTGCCGCGCCTCAACCCAAAACTATAATTATCATATATGTCGCCGACCGATGGCGCTCGAAGTTCTCTTCATTGGCCGTACATTTGGGTTTGGGTCATTTGGGAGCTCGTATTTTTAAAATGTTATAAATGTTATAACATCAGGAGCCGTATGTTCCAACTTCTTAGCAAATTCACCTGTCAGGTAAACATATTCCTATCTTTATTTTCGATTTATCGCGAATTTCGAACTCAATTATATTTTCCGTAATTATCTTTAAAAAATTAATTAATTTAATTAACATAACGTCCGAATATAATGACGCGTGCGTAGCTCACGCTTTGTAATCTCTAATATATTATAAAAATAGATCTCTATTGTTATTAACTTTTCTTTTTTTTTTTTTTACACTTACAGATGAGTTTGCAGAAACGATTTTTAGATTGAGATAATTTCATCTTTCGTCATTTGTTATATTACGACTGGCAGGCTCGAGGAATTTGAAAGAGATAAGTAAATTAAACCGATCAAAGTTAATTTGCATTAATAAAAACGGATGGCATTAATTACCCCGTGGCGAGTGTACCGACGTCGAGAGGGAAAAGGGAACGCTCGGAGTTGATCGGAGGTGCAGAAAGTGCGGGCGACGAGCGAACGTCGCTCGGTCGCTCGACGCTCACTTCATTTCGCGACAGGTTTCTCGCGCCTCGATCCTCGTCTCCCTTCTCTTCGTCTACGAACGCGACGACGTTCAGTTCGCCAGCGAGCAGCAGCCACGAGATCGCTTACGCGCGCGGTTTCGCAAGAGCTGAGATATCACATGAAGTAGTGTGGGCGATTACATTGCGGTTGCTAAGCCAGTGCGACGATATGGGAACGTGAGTGTATCATCCTCGTCCGTGTGTTACGCTACGTGCGTTCGGAACGAAAGCGACGTGAGGAGACCTGTTCCGGGTGTCGCGAGGGCAAAGACCCGGGCAGACTAGAAGCGAAGGAGGAAACGTTTCACGGCGAGGAAAACGAGAGTCAACGGATTCCAATGGGGGACGTCCACCCGGACGAGTCCGGCCTCGTCTGCACCCGTCCCGTACCCGTCGCGCTTGGTGTGATGTGAGAAACGCGTGCGTTCCTCGCGTAGACGCGGGAAAAGGAGAATCATGATAAATCGATCTAATCGAATTTTAATCGAGCGATTAAATTGAAAGCGCGTCAAGAGCAACAGTTCTGTCAAGTGTCGCGTCGCGGCTAAGTTCTCCGCGGTCGGTGTATCGCGATAAAAAATTTTTTTTTTTTAATAAAAAAAATACCCAGCACATATGAAAGGTTTTCTCGATGTCGTGAGAAACGATAAACGCGACTCGCGGAAACGTGACCTTTTGAAAAAAGGCTCGATAAATGCGTGCGATAATATTTATAACTCGTTACGGTAATTTGATGATTGTTCGATTATCGCTCTCTGTTTTATCGCGATTGAGGATATTAATTAACGTGCGGGCTTGTTACCGTGGGATTACGAAAAAAATTACCGCGCGCGGTGGGAAGCCGGTGCAGGCGCGCAGGCGTACGACGTTCGCATGCATACGACTTCCTCAGGGGCCTCGAGTCCTGTGTTAGGGCGTCGCGTGACAGTGCCGGCAGAGCGACGAGAAAACGAGACAAAGAAAGATCGAGGAAAGGGTAACGAGCGCGACGACGTGGAGATCAATGCGTTATCTATGCTTTTCGCGTAACCGTGGCACGTATCCACACCTTTTCCGCGGTACGCGATGTTTCGGTGAGCCGAGCTGTCATTCCACACGGACGAGGTAAATGGAGAGGCGCCAGATGCAGCGTGGACACGCAGTCATCGCGGCCGCAAGGTAAGGTTTAGTTTATTCGCTCACTCGCTGTCACGGCGAGGTCTCATTAAGACGCGAGACGCGCAGATAAACCGGGTGCAATCTAGTTCAGGCCCTCGCTCGCGAGGCACGAGCCTCCGGGTACACGACCCGTCGCCGGATTTCTGGCGCCGTGAAGTAATTGGAATCACGAGATTATTGTTAGATCACCGGTTGGCGATTGATAGCTCGTTTGACACCAAGGCCAAGGTTCTCCGTTGTTCCTTTGTAAGAGTAATGCATTGCCGTCGGTGTGCATTTCCGCAATTACGAGCGGATAATCACGCTGATGCCTACAGTTAAATATACCTCTGATGCGGAGGGCAGAGGCAAAAATAATTAAAATTAAAATAATGAAATGGTTTCGTGACTGTTCTCGATTACATGATGTAAAAATCTCTCGCGTTTCAAATTTAAAACCTGCAAGATTGTGTTTACGTTACCAGTGAAATAGTAACTAGTTTGTGATAAGGCTAATGGAAAGTCTATTGTTGACCAATAACGTTCTCCATCGTATGGCCGGCCAGATTTTTTAATGGCCTTTGTTATGGCAGCTGTATCTCGTGAACTAGTGGGTAACTCAAACACCCATTCAAAGTGGCATTTTTTTTGCTTGTATCCTGTACAAAAAAAAAATAGTTAAATGAAAGAGATATTCTGTATTGCAAAATGCTAGGACATCTATATGTTAAGGGATAACGAATTCTCTAAAGTGTACTACCAATACCTTGCCAAATGTTGAGGAATACATTAAAACTCAAGGTAAATTATAATTATTGCAAAAGCAAATCTTTAAACTTGATAACATTCTCATACAGAAAGATTTTTTTATAACTCATATATTTAGATTATTTCCGGTTACTTAGACTGTCCATTATATTCCAATTTTAAATCAATGTATTAATATATTTGTTGTTGAAGAATTGATAATTAAGGTTTTTTTTTTTTTTATATAGATGGACAGATCGCGATTGCTGCCCATGGATTCGCACGCAATCACTGTCAGCAGTAGTGGCAGTGTCAAAGGCAGGGCATCTTTTGTTCGGCGATTGGCAATAGGATTTGTGATTCTGGCCATATTAGGCCTTTTATATGTGCCAGCGTATCATTCTGCTCAGAGTCCGTTTTCAAGTTTCAGTGAAACTCCATCTTCTGCAGAGCTTCTTGGCAATTCCCGTTTAGCACCGTCCGTGGGTATGCATCTATTCCTTAATTTTTTATAATAACATTACTTTGATAATCTGTAAAAATATAGTTTTATTAAAATGTATATCAAATAATATAGTAAAAAAATAATATTAAAAAAAAATTTGTAATAAGTAATAAAAACAATAAACGAGCAACTACAAAACAAACTACAAGAAATTAATAGAATACAATATAAAACCGTAGTTTTTATACGATGACATTTAAAAAATAATATGACGCAAATAAATTTAATTGCAGCACAATTGCCTGGATGGTCGTATAACACATCGAGAGATCTTTGTGTGTATATTCACCCGGAGAATAATACATCGATTCTCAGTCCCACCGGTATCTGTTCACTACCGCCATACCTACTAATAATTATATGTTCGGCAGTCGCAAATCAAGAGGCCCGTGCAGCTATTAGAAGTACTTGGGCTAATAAATATAACTTAGATAATTTGTACAATTCAACAATAAAAATAACATTTCTACTAGGAAAAAGTGACAATGATACACTCAACGTAAGTATTTATAAATTTATTCCTGTATATTGAATTTAAAAAATTATTTTTGCAATTTTACGTTTATTTATTGCATTTTTTTTTTTATAGAATTTAATTGTCGAGGAAAGTTCTCAATATAATGATATTGTACAAGAGCGTTTCTTTGATACATATAACAATTTGACACTAAAATCGGTCATGATGCTGAAATGGGTAACATCGAATTGTGATCAAGCTAAATACCTCATGAAAACGGACGATGACATGTTCGTGAATATTCCCTTACTTCTGCAAACATTGCGTTCGAGACCACAAGCTGAGACTCTCCTAGGTTCTCTCATTTGTAATGCTAAACCAATACTAGATCCTAAAAACAAATGGTAAGTGTTTTCTTATTTCTACTACTCGATGAAATTTTATAGGAGGAAAATAATTTAAGACGGCACAATTTTAATTGCATAGGTATACACCCAAGTATATGTACTCGGAGAAAACATATCCAAACTATTTATCAGGCACAGGGTATGTTATGAGTATGAATGTGGCAGCTAAATTATATCAAGCGGCATTGGTAACACCGTTGTTACATTTGGAGGACGTTTACGTCACGGGTTTATGCGCGAAACGCGCGAGAGTTCGGCCCGTCAACCATCCTGGATTCAGTTATACACCTCGCAAAATAGATCCTTGTGTGCTTAGGAACGCTATCACTACGCATAAAGTTAATGCATCTAATATGTATGTGATTTGGGTAAAAGTGAACGATACGAGTGTTTCGTGCTGCAACCGTACTCGTATTGATAGAAAACCGATCACTCTGAGCAGAAGTGGCAGGAATACCGGCTATTACGTCTTTAAAAGAAAAACTATAAACAAGTGCGTATAAGTATTATTTTAATTAATTCCACGCATTATAAGACTAATTTTGTTTTTTTTTTTTATTGAGCTTCCTATTAAGTGCGAGTGGAATCAAATAAGACGAATAATGCAGAAGCTGTGAACTTCCCAATTTAAAGCTTTAAAGAAACTTTCTTCGATTCCTATAGAACAAAATATTTATTTACAAATCTCTGCAAGCATCGAAATATTGTTAATTACTTTCTATCATTATACCGTTTCTATTTATGCAGTTTACGGATTTCATTATAAAAAAAAAAACGTTACCTAGTTTTAAAGCGATGAAATCAACAATTAGTTTTCACAAGTCTTCGATTTTGTCAGGCTGTGTCGAATTTCCATGAATAGTTTACGATTAATAATAAGTCTTTAAGTTTTATAAGACTGCAGCCAATTTGCACCGATCGTTTATTGGTCAACGATTTACTTTCTTTTTACAAATCGTAATTTTATGTGCAGCGTAAATGGAAAATTTAAATAATTTCCTATGTGTCATATAATGTACACAATACGACTTTAAAAGGAAAACCGGACTCTAAAAATTCTTTGATTGATAAAGTTTTTAAAAGTCTACATCAATCAGAGATCGCCTAGGGTCACAAACTACGTTTAAATAGCAACCTCAATCGAGTTTAATACATCTGTAGTTCTTAAACTAGGCAATCACAACTGTTCTTTAAAATAATCAAGTGGCTGTGATTGATTAGTCTAGTAATTATCGATGTTAGATTAGGATGCTAATTATTTTTTTTTTTTTTCTTACAATTAAATAAAAAAAATTTTAAGCTAACATCCTAACCATAGGCCTTTTTAAACAAGGTTACAATAAGTGCATAAGCGCATTTATTGGTTAATTTTCTTGTAATACCTTGTCTTTTGATATATTAACGTTAACCATTGACATCTGTGCAAGTGGTATGTGGAGTGATTGTAACAGATAATATAACGAAGGGTTTTTTGTATATTTTTCTATTTGAACCAAAGTAGTATCTAAGAATAAGGTGTCAATTAAATCTTTTATGTAATTTACATTATCTATTTCTTTTATTCGCGTAAGATATAAAGAGGAAAAGGTAAGAAAATTGCAAGATTGAAAATATAATCGGCAAAAGAAAAATTACTGTCACGGACAGATTTTTTTAAGTGTTAGACGTCTCGTTTGTCACTTCCTAATGAAGTCGTAATGATTTTATCTACGAAAGTATTGTAAAAAGTTTCCCAGAAGGTGTGATTTTGTTACCATGGGTTTTTACAAGAATTTACAGTTGAATATCTTATTTGTAGTCGAAAGTTAAAGAAGTAAGGTTTCTTTTATTTTATTAATAGAAATAACTCTTCCACGTACTTATGTGAAATTATTTAGGAACGTGCTAATATTGATTTGTATTTCAGCATCTCTTAAATAACCTGATGTTTCTTCAGTATACATATGACATATAAAATACGAACAAACTGCATCCTCAATTTAATAAAACGCAAAAATTATTTTCAAGTTAAAAGCAAAAGTAATGAGTTGTACGAATAAGTTGTGCGAGTCTATAGTCCATATGCAGTTTGCAGAGATAAAAATTAAGTTGTCTCCAAAACATATCTATTCAACTTTATTATAAATAATAAGCATTTTTATGCGTGTACTTTTTAGTATTAATTTTTTAGAACAGAAGTTTCGTATAAATTTTACATATGTGCAACATATTTACTTATTACAGCTTGTGAATTAGATTTTTTCAAGAGCAAGTTTTAGATATGTACATAAATTACATTGCTTTTAATTAATTACAATAATTATGTAATAGAGCATTTATCGAAAATAAAATTAAACAAAATTATATTGTAGTGCGGCAGAGTTTGATACTTTGTTAAATACATTTTTATATGTACACCGAAGAGCAGATTAGCGTTTTCTGCGGTGATAGCGGCTAGCGTACGTAACTCTAGGCGGCAGTGGCAAGGGATAAGAGAACGGGGGGAAAATCGGTCATCGGCAATCCGGCCGGCGCGGTATAAAATACATGCGGCACATATGTAACTCGACGCACACGACGCTAAAGTCGCGTTCTCTTGGTGCCGTCGCCGCAGCAATCGCCATATCTGCTTTTCGGTGTACCAGTTAACGATCTGGTTTACAATTTATGATATTTCTATTGTTTGAAAATTTATTTATTAAATTAAAGCCGCACTGCAGTATTAGAAAAAAAAATATATATATATATATATAAATATAATAAAGAGAGATAGTAATAAATTATTACAATAATTGTTAAGAGCTTGATGATATAGCCTAACACTTGCTTAAAAATCTTTGATCTAAACTCTAATAGGAACTCATTATAATTTAGCGTTTAAACATAATTCGAAATTTGTAATACATCGCGTATATCATTTTATGTCATATCAGGATGAAGAAACTGTTAAAACGAACAAGAAATGGTTCAAAATTAATGTATTCCACGGTCCATTACGAGATAATTGTAACTTAGGGTAAAAAAAATGATTGAAATGATTCTATGGAATACCCTAGTGGCCTTAGAAAATTCAATTTTATTTTATAAGAATAGATCTACGACGCTGAATTTTTTACTGTTAGTCTCCGTGCTAAGTGATTATGATACTTGGTGCTATGCAACATCCGAACGTGAGTGTTGGCGAGTTGTAATATAATTATTGATACATATTTGCGAAAATACATTACACAAATGTAATACACCATTACTATCATTTTGCAATTTCTGTCACTTTTCATATAGAACATAAGTCAGCCGAAAGATACACTTCTTCCCATTTACAGATACAGTTTCGACGGTCGTATATGAAACATAAATTAGATACATTTTATATCCTATTATAGTTATCAAGATATTAGTTACATCTGTGTAAAAGCATTTCTAACGCTTAAAAAAAAAAAAAAATTAAGAAATAAAAGAAAAACAAGAACATCGTCTGAACGTACATACAAGAGGAATTGCCGTATAAGATAGATAAATGTAAACCTTGTTATGTTGCATTTCGAATAAAACCAAAAGAAAATGTTGATACAAATATTTATTAAAAATATACATATATCGATTCATATTTTATATAAAACAAATACATTATGTATGCATTGTATTTGTTTTACGTATATAGGAACTTTACTTATGGATATTGATTTTTAATAAAAATTAAGGGGTTTAAGAATAGACCGTTTTAATCAAATATGACATTAACAGAACGTACAAGTAACGATTTAAACTCGTGAATTTTATATTTTAATTTATAGCTATTAGTATTTAATTAATTTTATTTAAGATATACATGATTTATATAGTGATATAAAATATAAACAAGAGCATTTTTTACAATGATGGTTTAGAGTTGTTAATGCTATTTATCAAGTATTTATTATTAAAGAAACAATTGCAGTTACCACTCTTTCCGAAATTGTTAATAAGACAATTTACATACGCCACAAAATTAATTTATATTATTAAAAGGGGTCGCGATCATATTTAATAAAAAATTATTGTAAAAAAAAAAATAATTACATAAGTTTTAATAAATTTTTTGTATATAATATAAAAAAATCAAAAATAAAGTGTGCGAAATACATGAATATAAAAAAATAAAATTAATTAATTTTGATTAAACTTATACGAATAATTTGATAACTGTTAAAATTACAATTGTTTTATCAGTAAAGTAACAGGCTACCTGCTATTAAATATTTTGAAGACAATATAGTTTACGTTACATTCTTACACATCATTTTTACACCAAAAACATATATACAAAAAATTAATTACTCGAGCATTATTTTTGGTGTACTTTTTATCTTCTTTCTAAACAGGTGTAAGGTGAGTTTGAGTGGGCTTATTTTTAATAGCTTTTGCATTTACTTCTTCGGTAAGGCCAAACGCCGACAAGTTTTTTATTACAGAATTTAAATCGAGCGTTAAATGTTTATTCCTCAAATTTTCGGTAATCTTTTTCAAGCATTTTGAACGATAACGCTTAGCTTTTTTCTTTTCTATTGTGTAATTCAGTCTGCAGGCTCTAAATTCCTCTTTCAGGTCTACCTCGCGATCGTTATTTTTCACGACAAGCAACGCGGTATCCTGCTGCCAAAACTTTTCGTTATTTTTCAACTTCGAAGTGAACTGCTTCGAGGTGCATATCGGAACTTTGAAATTGTAATCGGCGTCTACTTTCTGCTCCTCCGATTCTATGTCAATTATTACTAAGTCCTTTGACCGATCCGCTAATTTACTTTTCTGAATATGACTTTTTAATTCCGGGCATAATATTAATTTACGTTCAATGCCGTCTTCATTGCTTTCAGACGTTCTTTGTAACTGCAACACGTTCACGTCGCACTGATCTACATTCGACATGAAATTCCTACTTGTAGTTTTAAAGTATATCTGTACTTCCTTCTTATCATTTTCAAGTCTATCTGGTATATCATCCAACGACGACACGAACGGTCTCAGATCCGTTTTGTTACCTTTTAAATAATGTCTGAGTATACTTGGCTCCAACCTTTTGCCTTTACCTTTTTTCATTCTTTTGTAAAGTTTTCTATTGTTGAAAAAATTATGTTTCTCTTGATTACCTTCTAGATTACACGTGCTGAGCTGGGTGACCAGCTTGTTCACCCTTTTACGTTGCTTTTTCGAAAGTTTGTAGCCGACGTCGAAACATTCTTTCTCCTCGGCCGGCGACGCGTTTTCTATTATACAATCAGCCTCGTGCTCGTTCTCCTCCACGTCCAATTCCTTGCTCACCTTCCTGTAGGCCATATCGTTCTTTTCAGTAATATTAGCGCTCAGCACGGGCTTGCGTAAAATCAAGTTGTTCTGCTCCTCGATCCTTTTCAATTTTCCATGTATAAAATTGTGCTCCGACGGTTTGTATATCGTTTTGGCCGTGTATCGTATTTCGCTAACTTTCTGATGATGCAGAGGCGGGTAAACCTTTGCGGTTATGCTTTGCGGTACGAAATTTTGCCATTCGTACAACTTCCAAACCACGGCCTTGTCCTCGAGTTTGTTTTTGCTGAGCGCGGACTCCACTAAATTAACGCCGTCGTCTTCGTGCAGCTTGCACTCAACCTTAACGTTCTTGGTGGTATTGTCGAACAGCTTTTCCCACCACGGCTCGTCCTCGTCGTATCCTATACCAGTCTTATTCTGATTTGACGTTAATTTTATCGGCTCCTTTATGCCGTTTCCATTTTTACCGAGTCCTTGCCCTGTGCATGCGAAAAGATAAAAAAAAAAACAAAGATCGACCTTTAGTTTCGTTTAGTTTCTGTATCCCGTTGCCGTCGTATGCGGACAGCCGTGTCTCATGCGATGTTAAAAAAAAAAAAAAAAAAAAAAAGGGAAAGTAAGAAAGCGAGAAAAAAAAAGTATTAAAAAGCCAAACAAAGGCAGGAAAATCAGGAAACTTGGCGATTAGAAAACGAACGAAAATATTAAAGTTACGCATCCGCCATACGACGGAGAATAATGCGTTGCATCGCGCTGTTTTTTTTTTTTTTCTCTCTCTCTCTTTTTTTTATTTCGAAGACTCGTGAGATCATACCTTCCGTCCAACCGTACTTCATCAACTGTTCCTTCGCGAAATTAGCCATCTCTGCGGACGATAAATCTCGTGAGATTTTTCACGTTTAACGTGACCCGGTCACACGTTCGTACACCACGTTGCTTCGTGCACTAACCTTTGTAGGTCTCATACTACGGTCGAAGGAAGAGGGGAACTGAGCCTAAACCATAAACCTCTAGTTCAGGCAAGAGGGGACGTTACACCAGACATGCGGGAGGGACTGCCCTCCGCCATTTTAGTTGCCCGACTCAGCTGTTTAACATATTTGTCATATGCTCACCATAACCCGTGGTCACCCGTGGTGGATCCGTGGTTTCCTAATAAAAATTAATGCATAGCTCCAGGATGTTTCATGCAATAAAAAAAAAAAAATAATTGCACTGTTCTATCTGCTGAAATTTATTAAACTTTATTTGTGAGATTCGTCACAAATAACCATTTATTTCAGAAATATAGTATAAGATAAAGAAAAGGATTAGAAAATATATTTCTATTAATAAAAATTATTTGTACAAGCGCATTAATCACCTAAATTAATACATAGCCGAATAGGTTCTTCCTTTACGATATTATCGAGTATTATTAAATTTATTTAATTTTTTTTTTTTTTTTTGGTACAAAATTTTCAGATTAATATTTTTCTTTTCAAGCTCGTATGACAACGTCTGACGATACTTCAGTTTTAATGTTCAAGAAGCAAGAACCATTTGCATTATTTTGTTGTCCACTAAATATGACGCAGCCCAGACTGTTTATTGCACTGCATTGCCAAATTTTTTGAATCCATTGGTTTACGATACCAAATGTCTCCTCCAATTCTTCATTTTTCAATTGCTCTTCCTTGAGTTTTACATGGCACAGAACAAAGGAGTGTTCCAACATGATTTCTAAAGTTCGTTCTACAGCGTGCTTATCGTCATCCGCTATTACAAGGCGTACCTATAATTATAAAAGATAAATATTAGATGTAGTTAAAAATTTATGTTAGATATTCATGTGTGCACACTAACTTGATCATCCTTCGTGAAACTCTCATCGTCCATGACATTAAGAGAAGAATTTGTTAAATACTTGGAATATTCGGACATTACGTCATCATTGCCTACGATAGCAGCGGTGGCACCTTTATTTTTCGTTATATGACTAAATATCGATGTGGCGTATTTCTTCATCTCTGTTTTTTGCGACGTTCGTTTCTCGTTGTCAATTTTCATTTTTAAAGCTGCTATGCTACGATCACCGATTAACACAGCATCTCCGTAATCCACGCTATTTGCTAATTTTAACTTTACCAATTTCATGGAAGCCTTTGAATCTTCTGTTGAGCAATGTCCATCTTTGTTGTCTTGAATAATTTCACCAAGAAACTCGCGTGCCAAAATCTGTAATTTTGTTTTCCTATACCTGTGTCAAAGAAACGGAGGATTAATTGAAAATACACGTGTTTCTATTAACAATATTTGCAATAGTAATATTTCATATTACCTGTCCCCGGTAAGATTAAATATTACGGAAGTATCAATTATGTAAGGATGCATCATTTTTAGTGTATGCAAATCGGAATTTAAGCTCTGCCCTACAAGAATCGCATCCGAAGGAAGTAACGTTCTTAATTTTTGCTGAACATCGTGCAACGTAACCGTGACATCCTGCAGCATACTCTCAGTAATACCGCTGTACCGAGTCAAATAATTCGTTATCGGGTTCTCTGGTTTTACTAAAGTGTCGTAAATGACCTGTAATTAAAATAATTTACAAATTATCCTAACACACGAGCATACGATTATACTTACATTCATGCTCTCATCAACAATACTTATTCTGGTGAGTTCGAGATTGCCACTTGTCGTCAGGCACATTTCGCAATCCAAGCCGAACATCGGTGACGTTGATGTGGTTTCTTTATAAATGTCTTTTGTAAAAATATATGAACCGTACCTACAATTTTATCAACTCGATTAATTATAGTTTTATAATTAATCTACAAATTTAATTATTTTTTTACCTTTCCGCTAATGTTCCTTTCAGAGGTACGGGATAATTTTCCTCCACCATTTGCCATAACGACAAAAGCAATTTTGTCCGACAAAATTTATCGGTCGGTGGCAAAATTCCGTAAGAGTTTATCCCCGTTTCATTAGTATTAATTGAATGCATTGGAAAGACAGTTCTTAGTAGTCTTATAACATTTCCATTTGTTTGCAAAGCAGTTTCTAAGGAGCCATATTCTGAAAATAAAGATATTTTAAAATATGCAAAGTATGCCGAAAATAAATTTTATATTTATTTAACATACGTTTAATTAATCTATCGCTTTGAGTTCCTGTTAAAGGAACAGCTGCAAGTTCCTCTGTTATGGATGCTCCATAGACAGCAGGCGTTATCACTTCTAAACGATGTTTTAAGTTGTTTGCTATATGTGGGAACAGGTTCTCGTAAGCCACATAATGATAAGAAGACAAGCCTTCAAGCACAAAAACTACGGTATGGCTTATCTTTAAAAAAAAAAATTATTATAAATTTTATAATTTAACTAGTCTCAAAATAAAATAGCTTAATGCAACATTAGCTAAACCTTATTATATTTTTCAAGCTGACACCATCGTGCTGGTAAATAAGGTGAATGATGTCCAAGCAATGAATATAATAAAAGATGCTGTATATCACTGAGAAATATTGGTATCCTTTTTCCGATATTTTGGACATTTAGAGTAGCATTTTCACCAACTGCTTTGAGAGTGAGCCTTGGAATTGCTTGCAGCCTTTTTTTACGCTTCCTAAGTTCTTGCTTCAAACTTGCATATTGTTCATCACTTAATCTGTACATATGTAAATTATAAGCACATGTATACTTTTCCAAATTAATCCAATGTATTTTATACATATAAAGCGTTGTTTAAATAAAGCATTATTTACGAGACAACAAACCTAGGTTTTTTATTATTATCCCGTGATTCCGATTCATCGACAATGTTCTCTTCATAGACTTGTGAATTGTTCGAATTTTGCTCGCACGATCGCTTACGAGTAAAACTGTCGTCTATAATATCATCTTTCGAATTGCTACGCGCGTCAGTGACAGCTTCAACCTAAAAATAATTTCGTAAAAATAATTTCAAGAACATTGTTCCAAATAAATTAGAAATTAAAATACAAACCTTCTTTAAAGCCTGTAGCTTTGCCGCCTTATCTTTATCATTAAGTTTTGCAATTTCTAAAAACGCTGCCATCTTTGCCGTCTTTTTTTCCAATCGTTGTAATTGTTTAGCCGTGCGCTCTTTCATAATTTATACGATCTGATTAGCTAAGAAATAATTTATAAATTGCAATAAATAAACGTACAGGTTATAAAATCATTTCGATATAAATTTGATGTTATTATATCGCATACGTCGTTACGAATTTCATTTATTTCCAAAGTTAATTTAGCAACAAATTAACATTACCTGTTGACGGGGTTTAACATTATTCTGATTCATTAATATACCGATAATAATACATTACTAACACGCACGTGCTGCGTGAACAACATACCACAAGAAACATATGATTTTCAGGTTAGACAATTTAATAATGGCATCGTTTCGGCGACACAGAACAGATTATGCGCGAACGAAAAATGCTGCCGATGGTTCGGGTTGTTGAAGCCCGTTAAATAATGAAGCATTTTACGAAATAACACAGGATAACACAGAATATAGGACTGCTAGCGATATACGTTGGATCGAGAAATATTTATTAAAATCTTTTTATTTTCCTTTTTGTACCATATGGTTGATGTCTTCTTATATTATTGCGAATTTTCATACGAACAATTGTTTTCAATTCACGTCTTAAATTATTGAGTTCACCACTCGAAGCAGCTTTTGCACTGAAGAATTTTATAGCCTCTGAAAAAAAAAATTCGTATAATCCTATATTTTCGTTTTATTAATTTTTTTTTTTTTTTATTTAATTTTATTTACATACCATTAAACCGCATGTCGTTGTGATCAAAAAATAAAGTATCTTTACAGCCAAACAGATTATTTTGTTGAATATCTTCTTCAACTTCCGAAATTATTTGATGTTTTTCATTTTGTATTTCTTGTGCATTTTCATCATCAGATAAATTATCTTTAAATACATTATTCGCATTAAATCCAAACTTAAATTTTTGGATATCTTTATTTTCTACAGCGAATGTATCGTCATCCTTAGTGTTTTCTGAAAATTAAAGTAACATAAATGAGTGCTGAACTGAAATAATGTAATATTAAAAATATTATATTTTTTAATAAATACTTGAACTTTGATTTTCTTTTCCGTGCGTTTTTAGTAAGCTAAATTCTTCTTTCTGTTTCAGACTTTCGGTCAAGACGTTGGATACAGTAAAATAAATGTCCTTTGATACTTCTGGAAGTGCAGGATTCTCAATTTCTAAAGGTATTTTATCATGCTTCTTTTTTTTAGTATTGGTTTCCTTAGTTTTCAGTTGTGCAGATTGTGTAGGTTTTACTTCATATTCCCCATGTCCATCTTTAGTTGGATCATATCTTATCATCAGTCCTTTTCTGTAAATATTTTAATATTAAATAGCCCAAACATTAATTATAAATTGTTTGCTTAATAAATTCTTACTTGGTAGCTTCAGGTTCCTGATTTTTTACACTAAGAGGTATTCCTAAAATATTTTCTAAGATATCCAACTGTTTTTCTTTTTCCTTCTGTAAGTTATATTCATTTGTGTCTTCAATTTTACTTTCCTCAGTCTGACAATTATCTTCTGTGAAACGTTTATCTAGAGTAAAACGTACATCGTTGCCGAGAGTGGTCTGAATAATTAAATTGTACTAGTATTATTATTTCAGAAGAAAACACATAAAATATTTTTTTACTTAAAATATATATATTTACCTTTTTATCTTTTTTTACTTTAAATTCTTCTTCATTCCACAAGGAATCTTGTTCATTATTATCATCGTCATTATCGAACAAATCTTTCTTAATCTTTCTCTTTGATTTTAATGACTGCTCTTCATCAATGTCATCAAATATAATTTTTTTATTATTTTTAGTATTATCCTAAAAAAATGATAATTATACAAATAAAATACTTCGTATATAACTTGTAATAAAAAAAAAAAATATGTATATAGATTTAATATGAATAAACTTACCAAATTACTTAATGCTTGCTTTATAAGTTGTTCCTTTGCTTTAAACGACTGTTTTTTTTCCTTCAAAGAACGTAAACGTTTCTTCTCAGATTCCGTAATTATGCTCATTGTTTTAAAAGCTATTGTAATTAAATAAAAACAGTTATTTAGTCATGCGCCTGTTAAAATAAACAAGAAGTTAAAAATAAGATAAGAAATTCGTCAATTCTGGCGTTTTGCGGCCGGAGATGTCAGCGATTCTTCTAACCTCTCTATCTATCTCGCCGCGAGAACATGTAAAAGTATATAGATAAATTCTCGCATGGTAGAGTTAACATGGCGATTAAGCGGTACATTTTTGAATTCAAATTTACAATAGAAATAAATTAAATGGGCAAACGGAGAGTCTATGTATAATTAAATGTCGCACAACGTAAATAAAATAACATATAGTAAAATAATATACAACATACATTACATTTATGTTAACATTATTTAATAGATATTTAAAGGAAAGTATATTATCAGGGATAGTAAAAAAAAAAACTTTATTTTCAAAGTCTTTTAAAATCTAATATTTTTGTTATAAAAACACAATTTAATTCCAAGTTACTATTATTCATATGTATATAATTAAAATAATTAAATTAAACGAAGCCAAAGTCACTTTAATTATTGTTGTATCTGTGACGATATTAAAGTTAATTCTTCGGCGTTGGATCCAGAATTCTTTCGTCGAGTATTCGTGTATGGAAGATTTTCATAACTCAATTTCTCCGTTTCTGTTATTTTTTTTACTGTAACATTGATCGAATCTTCAGAATCTTTAGTATTAGATAATGCATCGTCTGGAAAAAAAGAATGTTCATTAAATTACATCCTAATTATTTTGTAGTAATTATATTGTGTAGCTTTTAATTATTAAATACGCACTATAGAGAATATCCCCGATGCTTTCATCTTTCTCAATAAGTCGAATGTATTCGCTGTCAGCGAGAACGTTAATGCTTTTTATAACGTCAGAATTAAGATGCAAAAGCCAGAATCGGTTTCTTTCGCAGTTTAATCTATTCGATAAGATTTCAATACCCTATAAACACCATATATAGTTCAAATAATACATTTGCTAATTAATAGAGAGAAATTATTCAATTAAAAAAATATTATCTGTTACCTTGATTGAAGTATAATCGAGATTAGTAAAGTTTTCGCAGTTTACAATCAACGGAATATTGTTTTCAGCTAAACTCATGGTCATATTGCAGAAAGACGCTACTGCGGGATAATGGAGACAGATATTAGGTTTTAGCATTACGTACCTATTTCCTAAATGAGTCTGGAAAAGAGTAATGTTAATTTATCAATTTTATTTCGGTATATACTCGATACATTTTGTTTATACCCTAAGAAAATTGAAAATAAATTATCTTATCTATTACAATATACTATATTAGAATATATTAAATAAAATATATGAAAAAAAAATTATTTTCGAACAGTATATTATTCAAATTTACCTTGCAATTGGTTACATGTAGATTCAATTTTGTTGACAGTCGGATAAATAAAATCAAGTTGAAGAGAACTCCTAGAAGAAGTCCAATTTCAATACCGATAAAAACGGCGAGCGCAAAGGTTCCTATTGCCGCAATAGCATCCGTTTCTACAAGAAAAGAAATATTACATAAGTTATTCGTATGTTTCATCTCTCGTTTAATATGTGTATACACACGCGCGCGCGTGGAAACATGATATATACTGACTGCTTCCTCTCCAGAGTAATTTTATAATCTTTAGGTCAATCATGAATAGCACAGCGCTTATCAATACAGCAGATAACGTCGCACGTGGAATGTAAGAAAAGTAAGGCGTTAAAAAGCTCAATGCCAGCAATGCCATAGAACCTGCAAAACACAATATCGTCTATTAATTTTTATCGCATCTTTTTCTTGTGCGCTATACTACAGATTCTCGTATTATCATGCAATGTCATACAGCATATTACGCGCTATCGCATCAAGATTAGAATCATAAATTTCTCTAGTTATGCATGAAAGTTCCGTAATAATAAATTATGATAAAATGTAATAATTCTAGCTAGAAACCTATTCAATTTAATTAATTTTTTATTTTAATTTTTATTTTAAATTGTAAATTTAATGCATTAAATTCTCTACTACCGGAATATAAACCAGCCATGGGTGTTTGTATTCCGCTGGCACTGCTGACTGCACTTCGAGTAAACGCCCCAGCAGTTGGCAGAGATGATACGAAGCTACCGGCTATGTTGCTGAGACCAAGGACCAGCATTTCTTGCGTCGCGTCGACATTGGCGCCCATTGCTGTGAAAATTAAATTAAAATTATTAACAAATCTTTTATTTATTTAACAATTATTGAAAACATTATGAAAATCCATACCGAACGCTTTAGCTATCGCTACGTTCGCCAAAACGGATATAACAGGAAGAATTCCTAGTCCAATTCCGTAATGAGCACACATGTCGATAAATGTATACGTTTGATTTCCCACTTGTGATGAAAAAGGTGGTAACGAGACTTTCGGTAGACCGGGCTCTATTTTTCCTGAAAAATTTATAAAAGTTTTATTAAAGTCCAAAAGATAAAAACCGTTCTCAGTATAATTGTAACTAATAAATAATAGATTAATACAAATCGGTACCTGAGAGTCTAAACGGAACAGATCCTGTAAATACCTCGAATTGATACGCTATCGTGGAACTTATAAGTACAACGAGAGCGTTTCTGCCAATGGAAAAGTACCAAAGTGTTTTTTTTATTGTTGCACTTCTGGAAGCATTTTTCTGATTTTTTGCACAAGAGCAGTCGATATCTTTCAATTTCTAAAGATAAAGTCTATATAATATTTGGGCCATAACAATCGTTTTAAATTGTCCGCTTATAATCCCGGCACTCACTCTAAAGATCAAGAGAAACACGAGGCTGAAAATCCCGAGTGCGAAATCGGCCGGCTGAATTTTATTAATATTCTTAATCATTTTATACAGATTGTCTGCAATATTTTCTGACTTATATTTTAATCCTAGTAGGCCCTGCAGCTGAGCGATTATTATAATTACCGCTCCCGCCGACATAAAACCAGACGTTACAGGGACCGATATAAAATCCACCAGGAATCCTGCAAGAAAGATAATATCGATTAACATTATACAGAAATAGTTGCAAAATGAGATTATAATTTTGAAACAAGAATATAATTAAAAACTAATTAATTTGATCATTTCGAAATACAAGCCTAGATTTAATACGCCCATTAAAAATTCTATGCATCCAGCAAGAAAACACAAGAGTATTACGAACTCCTGCGGCATGTCTCTTGTGTACTGCAGTGTTAGAAGAGACATTAAAGATGATGGGCCAATTGAGACTTCTTTGATAGTTCCAAAGATAATATAAAAAAAACCACCGGCGAAACAAGAGTACAGGCCATACTGAAAGCATCATTTATAAGCGTCGCATAATATTTTTAACAACATAAAAAGATGCGTCACAAAAATTATATTTTTAAATAGATTAAATATTAATTAGATTAAATTAGATTAAATATCCGCGTAAGCATAGTCTTAATTATATTATAACTAGTAAGAAAAATTGTAATACCTGTGGAATTCGTTCAGCCAGCATCGCATAAGCCATACTTTGAGGAATCATAGTCAGACCCAAAGTGATGCCCGCTATGAGGTCCGAAACGGCTTTCAACCTGGTGTATCGTGGTAGCCACTCGAGCACCGGTATGTATTTCTTTACTGTGAAGCGTGGCTTCCGCTTCGAAATCATAATCGGCGGACATTCTTCCTCGGACATATCGCCGGTGTCGATGAGATGCGAGAGTAAAAAAAATTTTTTTTTAATCCGGTGCGATTATTTCACTCTGACGGGTTCGAGATCACGAGCGTGTTTCAACATCTGATCTCTCGGCGCTCTCGCGCGAGATCTTATCATTCCCGCATGCGTCTATCCCCAAAAGCTCGCTGGAAAAATTCCCACGTGAAAATCTTATTAATTGCGCGATTAACTGTCGCCAGTTTCATATTATGCGCGCTGTTGACAATTTGATAAAGAGCCGTCCAAACGGGCGCCAGTAACTTTGTTGTGAGATTAGCAACAACAGCTGACTTAGCACCTACTTATTAACACGTTCTACATCTGATTCTCTCGCAATTTAGTGCAAGATACTTGGCAGAGTAATCCCAACGCTTGAGATTTGCCCTTCTTTTTTAACATCTTTACAAAACTACGAAGAAAAAATAATACGTTTTACAAGAAAAGTCGCTGTTAATGTCAAAATTTTATTACGTTTTCGCACGACGCTCTTCGCCGTGCAAAAAACAAATATATGATGTGGAGTGTAGACGTGTGTAAATGCTTCAACACGCCGTTATTCGGTGCAGCTAATATGGAGATTAGATTCAATGTTTAATTATTGTATGCAAAGCATACCATGTGCATGAGGTATGTAGAATGGGGAATGTTGCAGGAGTATGGTGTGTGATATGTTACGTGTAAGTGGATTGATTGTATGATTAATGTAACGAAGAAAGGTGTGGACACGTTTGTAACCTTTAGGGAAATAAAAATAAAGATTATTATAATATACATATTATAAATATTATAATAACAGAAATAATTTATAATTAATCTTTGTAAATAATAATAGTAATAATAAATGATTTTTTTTTTTTGATAAAATCTCTAAGTAAAAATTCATTTTAATATAACTTTACTTGTAAACCTAGCGAAAGCGTGTCCAGTTTTATTTCGCACTTAAGAAACACGACATTTTCGCCCATGATTTAACGTAGCTTTTTGTTAACTTGATCGATTTGTTCGTCAATTCTCTGGGAGGTACCCTTGAATTTGCTTGGTTCGGGTCCGATCATTTGTATCAGCTGCGGCACCTCTTGCCCGCTGATCTGCGTGAAACGTGCTAGCGACTTCATACATGTGAATAACTGTTCCTCCGCAGGAGTGCCATTGAAATATTGCAGCAACGCCATTGTCAGCTCCACTGCGACGTCATCGAATACCTGTAATTTACACATAACGTGAAAATTTAAGACTACATTTTAATCATCAATAAAAAAAAGAAAAATGATATTTATGTTAACACTTTATATGATGCGATATCAAGCAAATAATTATAAGATTGCAATATTAAATGCGAAATGTTTGAAAGCTCCATGTCCATTTCAAAGTTAATGTAATTAAATTAATATTTTTTTCTTAATGTTCGCAAAAAAATAATTACACATAAATTTTAATTTTTTTTTTAAGTCTGAAACTATCGCTGTTAAATAAGTCCTCTGTAAACGTTAACATATGTATATAAAACATTATCGAACACTCACACGTTCAGGAATTAATCACGGTCGTTGCGTACATTATGTTATATATATATATTACGCACGTGTATTCGACAGTACGCAAGACGTCGATTAACAGTTAACGACTTACCGCAGCGCACGGTTCGATTTAACATGGATTTGGATAGGTACCTTAGAAATGCTGCCTTTTGGTAAAAGTCGCCGCAGATTTTTGCTTTTGTTCATTTTCTGAAAACACAGTATCCGATTTCTGGAAGGATATCCGTCACATGCTACACTATCATTGCCGCACGATTAAAGAGCTTCAGTGTGCACATGCAAACGAGTATCGAGTGAGTCATGTATCCTTTGAACCGTTTTCTTTTTTTTTATTAATGGTAAATGCGGGTATTCTCTTATATATTCTTTTCGTTGCTCGTTCGAATCAAGTTACCAGGAGTGGACGTCCACGTCAACGGTCACGTTTAGCATTGACAGTGATTTAAATAGCTGATATTCTCCTTTTTTTTTTGTTATTAATAAAGGCAGCACTTCTTTTTCAAGGCACAGTGCGAGCTTGTTCTTTTGAGATATCGGCAAGCATTCCGAAAGCGGCATTACAAATAATCGTGCATTGAAGGAATGCTTTAATACTAGAATTTCTAAAAAAATTATTTTAGAAAACTACTTGATGTAATTAAAAACCTATCTTCAAATAAAATAATTGTAGAATTGAAAACTACGGTAAGATGCCTTCGATTTGCGAAGCGTTTGCAGTAATGAGTTACAAAAATAAAAGCACATATCGGCGAATAAGTGAGAATGTTAATCGGACGAGAAAGGATACAGACCACAGTTTTTACCTCCTTGCAGGCAAGATTGTGGATGATGGCCGCACCGCGGATCTGCAGATCTTCCGAGTTTGAGAGCAGCGAGTGTACTGCAACCTTAGTTGTTACTCTTATATTGCTGACGTTCTGATTTTGATGCTGCCACTCCGATATATAGAGCAACCATTCCGAACTGCTGAGATTTTCGAACATATTTGCCAACTATTTAAAACAATTAAAAGTATAAATTTTATAAATTTCTATCAATTTCCAGTTAAAAAAATATAATATAAATTAACGTAACATTATAATAAGATACTAGTACTTACGAACTGTGCGAGTGGAAGCTGCTCCTCCGGTGGATGTCGATCAATATCGAAAGCATAAGTCATGATAATATGCTCTCGCCTGTCCTGATGCAATAATAAAATCACATCGTCCTTCAGTGCGGCGACAGAAAGGACATTCAATAATTTTACTCGTACATCGCTATCTAACGATTTGTCGTAGAGAACTCGACCTAAAATTTAAATGTTAACATTTTTTTTATTTAATCAAATAAAGATAATTTTTTAACTATAAAAAACGAATATGTATTATTTCAATAACTCACCAACAAAATTTAGAAAATTGTCGCCTAAAGCCCAGGAGCCTTCATCTTCCAAGACATATTGCCGTAGTTCGTCTAGGCATCTCTGTTCCTCGTCGTTCAATTTTCCTTTAAGAGCACTTACCAAGCTTTCATACTCCGTTTGCACGTCTACCAAATCTTTGAACACTATCGGTGGATCTCGATGGCGCTTTTTCTCTTCTTGTTCACGTTTCTCGTCTTCCTCCATCAGTTTCACTCGTTCAGACGGAAGCATTTCCGCGGGCGCATTTTCTCCATTAGCTGTCTGTTGTTGCGCTTCGCCAACTGCATCTGATAACCAATAAACAAATAATTAACGTCAAAACTTCTTAAATTTTAAAATTAATATAATCGGGATGTTAAATTTGACATACTCTCGCTTTCTGCCATATCTGTGCAGTAATTACTCGGCCCGGTACTATTACTATCGCTACCGGTGGCTTCCCTGCTGCCCTTTTCCTTCTTTTCCTTTTTCTTCTTTTTCTTCTTCCGGTCCTTTTTCGCTAGCTTCTCGTTAATGACGTTTCTCCGTTCCTCTAACGCGATTGAATTCAATCTGCAAGTGTGTCATTTGGAAATTTTTGTAAAATATTTACGAAAAGAGGTTGATACGTAATTACGTGCAGAACTGTACCTTGCTTCTTCGATAGCTGTGTTCAAAAGTTGATACTCCGGGGAAGTTTCTCTTTGAATTCTCGCCTCGACAAATCTTTGACCGACTGTAAATCCAGCACTCGCGTTGCTGCTCAAACTTTCTATCAACGGTCCTAAAGCTTGCCCGATTGGTCTGAGAACAAACATAATTCGTAAATGAATAACGCTTTAAAATAAATTAAATTAATATTTCGATTTTTTTTTCTGTAATAAACATTACATCGAATATCATATCATGGCGATAAAACGTACGTTTGTAATATCTCTTCCGGTAAGTCAAGGATGTACTTGGGAATGCCGTTGCCCACCAGGAAGTTGCTGACCTCCTCAGTGAAAGAATTACAATTGTGTCTGAAGAGATTGTACGTGCCCGGTCTAAAGGAAGTAAAGTATAAAACAAAGACAAAGCAATTATTATTCGGGTATTAAAATAAAATTAGATATTAAATAGCGAAGCCTATACAACAATAGAACAATATAAGTGCACGTAAGATAATGCACGTGAAGTATCCTTCCGGATTTTAATTTCAAAGTCAAGATTTAAAAAGATGCAAATTACGAACGCGACAATTTCGGAGACGTACGCAAACAAAAGTATATGAGTTGATGATACTCACGCGAACGTGGACGTTCCCAGGCCGTTTATGTACTCCAGAAAGACCGAGTAGGGCAGATAAGTTTCCCCGAGCTTCTCGATTCTCTGCGGATCCCGCAACTCCGTGCCGCCCTAAAACACGAGATCCTGGTGTGCGGTACGCTGTTAAAATCGCGTTCGGGAAAACCGCGGCGCGTCGTCAATGTCAATTTTGCGGCAGCTGCGCCGATCCCGCGGCCGGTTTCGTTCGTCAGAGTGACAGAAGGGAGTAAAAGAGAGAGAATGAGAAAGGTATAGAGAACACCCCGCCCTCCCTCCCTGGCATTAGTGATGCGCGTAATTTTAGAACCACGACAAATCTCGCCGCTTCGCCGCGAGGAATCGCCGAAAATAGATGCCCGCGGTTGAAGCCGCGACCTCTTCTAGAACGCAAAAGAAAAAGAGGCGGCCCGGCGGAAACGAAGACCGAGAAGAGAGAAAAGACGGGAAGGTGTCTATTATTCTGAGGAGAGCAACAAATATATGGACACTCTGATAGGACCACCGTTCAGGAATTGCGTTATTTAATTAGCGCACCAAATCACCAGGCTGTAAACTTTTCCATTCAAGCTACCTTGAAGAGCTACAAGCTTTCAAAACTATCACAGATATTTTAACAACGTGTTTTTATAATTTTTTTTCATTAAAAATTATCCGCGAAACCGTAGAGATGCTATTTTTTTTTTTTTTTCACAAAAACTATAATTTTCCAAAGTACGTTTCTTCACTTTCCATGTTCGTGAGCCACGTAAACTCCTCTTCCAGCGGCTACGATAAGAAGCCGGAAATGCAAACCGTCAAGCACTTGCGAACTCGAGAGGACTTCGCGGTAGGTAATTAATTAAACGGATGAAGAAACGAAATTTTAAAAAGCCGCTTTCCCTTCGCTCTTCTCGGGAGCGTTCCCGGGAGTAGGAAACGATTTCGCACGCGGACTGCCAGTGCTCAAAGCCGCCACGGTAAACGAAACACGCCGACGACGTTGAAGAATACTCGTGTGGCGCGCGCACACACTTCCGAAATTGCGATACGCGTTCCTAAACCACTGGCCGAAGACGCCGTACGGAAAGAAAAAATAAAAAAAGAAAACATTACGATTATTGCTTCCGCCACCGGCGGTTGCTTCGACTCGCACGAAGAAACTACTCGAGGAAAGATATTCGAGGCAGAGTGATTTCTGTTCCTGGTCTCGCTCTCTTTATCTTCGAATGAAAAGATGACTGTAGGTACGTATTTCATCTAAGCTCAAGTAAAATGAAGAGAAACTGTTTTAGGGTAATCGCACTATCTAGTTCAGCTAGATAGAAGGGTGAATTGGCTATGCAAGTACAATTTACCACACTGAAATAATCAGGAAACATTTCGTTGCATGCGGGATGTAAGCACGGATGGACTCACCTTACCCTCGCCTTACGTCGAGTCTGAACTCGTGGAGCATGGGCAGAAAAGAGAGTGACCGCGAGAGAAAGAAAGACAGCAAAGAGAGAGAGAGAGAAAGAGAGGAAATAGATACGTACGTGCACGCACGTGTGTGCGTGCGGGTGTTCACGTTTGTGTACAGCGGAATTATTTTCGGATTGAACCGCACCAAATTTAGTTCCCGCTCGTGTCTAGCGTATCGTATGGCCCGTCAGGCGACTCCGCCGCTCTACGACTAGACCTTCCGATGATCGGTTCGCGACTCCGAGAAAGCCGGAGGGTAGATCGGCGCAGCCCAATAGGTCTCTGATAGGTTCACCAAGCGGGAAGCGGCCGGGTCATTAAATTCCCTCAGCTCGGTTGATAGCGGTGATAGCACAGTCCCGGTTATTTATACATATTGCACTTGCCCAGCGATGAACCCTCTCGGACGGCGACGAGGTCCGACCTGAGATTGTTAAATCTTGCTTCGGCAACGTAAAAAGAGAAAAAAAAAAAAACGTTACCGGCGTGGGAGTGGAATATGCCACTGGAAGAATGATTCGGATGTTTATTCGGTAAACAGAAATCTCTCGCCCTCCTGAGAGCTCGGCGGAACATGGTGCTTACGAGAAACGTTGTTGACACTGGCTCCGGCCAGAAGCCGCAATCGACGTTTTTTACGCGTGGGAATACTTACGAGAAGAGAAGAAAGCACTCGGGCGGAATATCGAGTACGACGCGATAGAAACCACCTGCGTGACTGAACGAAAAACCCCGCGTTGTATTTCACCGGCTATCGTGATATGAGAAACGCTAACTAAACACATCCCGATCGAGATAATCGGGCCCGTCAGAGGTGGCGGAGGATACTCACGGGTCGGATACTCTGGATGCCAGCAGGACCGAAGAAATATTCCCTTCCGTACGCGACTATTGCCGTGTGCCATATTCCGTTCAATTGGCGACCTACGGATTAAAAAGTCAGAATTAACAACGAATAAAATGTAATAAAATAGAGAAAATAAATATTAAGATATTCGCATATATCATGAGATATTTATGACTTCTTATATTAAATAAAAAATTTAAATTGAACGATAAATATCTATCAGTCTAAATAACATTAATTTTATAAAATTCAACGATGTAAGACATCTCTCATGTAAAAATACGCATATGTTTCTTGAAAGAAAATAAAATCAAAAGAAAACTCGCTGCTTTGAAATTATTGCGGAAGCTGAGCTAGTTCCAAGTTGTTCCGAAAGAATTTAGGATTATATGAAAACGGATTCTATTTGTATCATCAATGTAATCCAACGAGGCAACCTCGAGACAGGCTTATATTCAAGCTCACAATATTTGTTCAAGGACCGACGGGGGCGATATAATAATTGTCACGTTTTGTCCTCGTATAAATTCACCGGCTAGATCGGTGCGCGAAATATCGCGTAGTCCCGGATAAAGCTCGGGCTTGCGGACCCGTATGTTCCTCCTTCGACCCAGTTTTGCCCGCGGAAATAGCTAAGTACATCCGCGTACACGCCTTGCTTCGTGGTTTTCTCATTGCGCCTCGCGGGCCTGCCGGTGATGTCGACCTCGCAAGAAATAACCCAGCCGTTATAATTACTTCCAGAGCGGGACGAGACGTCGACGTTTACGATAAATTCAAAAGTGGCGAAGTCGAGGCTTCCGATGCCGGTAGATGTAATACATTTATAGAATGCATTTATGTAATAAAAAAAATCTTCAATTTACCACTTTATAATTAAGAAATATGTATCCTTTGTTACAATAAAATACTTTTCCAAACTGAGTAAAAAATAATTACTAAATAATAATTCCTTGACTATCACATGTAGCATTAATTTAATTAGAAATAATAAATTCTTGTACTTTAAAGTTTAAAAGATATTTCACAAAAGATTTATAACTCACTATCCTTTTATCAAAATAATTTACATCCACAGGCATTGATCCTCCGAGATCTAACTTGACATTTGTTTGGTCTGGAGTTACTGCCAATTTCCAGATCAAAACTTTCTCAGAGTCGAATGAACGCTGCACTCGACGCAATCGAAAATAGCTCAAGAGTGCGGGAACGTGGCTCAGGCACGTGGAGCACCGCGATTCGCGTGTTGCTTCGCGCTTTACGCCATCCGCATGGAATTTCGCATGGGATTACGGGGCAATTCCCGCTCCGGTACCTCTTCTGGCACAGCTTCCGCGTTGGTTCCGTGTCGCACGCGCGATTCCATAAATTATTGCCGTGCATACCGCGCGCGTTTACTGTTTCTCCTACGATAAACTGTCTTTCGAGCCATTCATTTCTACATCCCTAAAAATTAGTCTAGCACCTGCGCCGCGAATAAACCTGCTATTTATATTAATTTTGAATTCCATTTTCTATATTTTGAGAAAATGACTCCCTATCATTTGGACGCGTTTCTCGTTGCATCGTAGTAGAATATATCAGCGATTAATCCGACGCACGTAGGTCATGCGAAAACAACGTCGTCGGTCTCTAACAATGAGTCATCGTCACCCAAAGTGTCGTCGATTCTCGATTTGGCTGTTTATATTTAAGTCGCAAACTTAATTTGAACCCGCCTATGCAATCTGGCGAAACTTACAGTGTCACGAGAAGAAACAATGCAACAATAGCGATAACCTATGAACTAATGAGCGAAAATGACTAAGAAGAATTGAACAGAATAAATAAAAATATAATCGCGTCAACTTCCTTGTTATACAAATTTAAATCGCCGCACTTCAACGATATCATAATCATAAGTTTGAAATGACAAATATCTAAGACCACGCCTAACATTCAGAACGTCTACTTTGATCCTAAAAAAAAATCAATTTAAAGAGATAAATATAAGTGATAATTACATACATACAAGTAGATATTAATATTGTCACTTATGTTATAAATTTCTAATGCTTACCGATGAGTATCGGTGACATAATCGCTGCCATTCCCTTGGTAAGATCATAAATGTACAGCTCCACTGTCGTCCTCATATCTTCTTCCTCCATTTTGCTCTGAAAATATTCAATTCTATATTAACAATTAATTAGCATGATCTGCGCCGGTGAGTCAGCGATTTAGACGCGTTTATACGCGTACGCTGTGTAAAGGCTATAATAGCTTTAGCTTTATGCATGAATCGTTTGATTTGATTTAAATAAAGTAAAGAAAAAATTGTGAAAGTTCCAAATACCGAAAGTCAAGCGTGTAGATGCAGTGCAAATTTCGTTGAGTTATTATGTACTAAAAGTAGATATTAAAGAGACTAATCAAATAATTGTCTTTGAATATATTGCTCCTCGAAGCACGTTCTTGCCAATTTCGAAACTTGTATAAGCCAAACGTATCTATAAACAAACGTGGGTATTTATCAAAACTCTTGGAACGATAAGACGGCGGCGTCTTAATTCGAAATTTGTGAATACATAACTGAATCTTGAGATTTAATCGTTATGTAACTATTCTACAGTGGCATATCTACTTTTTGCCACAAAATAACATTGTGCGAAAAATGCTCTGCTTTCTGAAATGAATCCTTTTCACATTAGTATTAAAATACAAGTTATTCGCGTCGGGGATATATCATTTGGAATTAAAAACAAATTACTCAAATTAAAAAGAAAAAAAAAAAAGGTACAAGGATATAAATCAATAGCGGTTTCGGGGATCAAGAAGAGGAAGCTTTGGCTTACCTTCCTGCTCTCATTGACAGCTTAACAGGTGGATTATCGAGTATCTCCGTGGAAAGGAGGGAAACAAACGGACCCAAGCAAGTTGACCGAGGGACGAGAAGCTGACGTGGCCGATGCCCAATGCCAACGATGTGGACAGAAGGTACTTGACGCGCGTGCGAAGGGTCTTCTCGCGAAGGCACCCGGGATGTGCCTCTCGCGCTAGATGGCTACCGGCTAGCAAATGCAAACTGATCGCGCCGAAATTCTCACCGGGGTACGCGGCCTCCGCGGACCGCGGAGATCCCTCACGGCGCGGTAGTCGTTTCTTGGCAGGAAGAAACGGGCAAAAGAGGGTCATAAGCGGCGGTATGCCGGTAATCGCTGTGACGCGTTCTCCTTTCGCCAATTTATTCCGCAATTTCGCATCGTCAGGATTTATTCTTGCAATGGTCGTCCGACGTCACGATTATCGCAAACGTCTAGCTCGGGTGAAGCCGCCTGGAGGAGGATCGGCACGTCCAAACGCGTTGGCGCGTGACTATCCCGTTCTCGCTTAGTCATTGTCGTTCTACGTCGAGTGACGCGAGCACTCGCCGCCGGTCGAGTTCTCATACGCAGTATACTATTATAGAGCGTATCTCTCTCCGTCCTCCGTAGGCGTATCTCTTTTTTCTTTTTTCCGATACACGATTTTATACGTCCCTCGTGATCTCGCAGCTATTCCGAAATATATAATGGACGTTGGCCAGAGACCCTGGCAGACGCATTTTGGAATATGCACGCGCGTCAAAAATACGCGTGATTCTCCGTTCCGGATGAGAGAGGATGCGACGCAAATCGTGGGGGGTATCTCTCCGTACCGTTTTCTGAAAGAGAGAATATTTCTAAATTCGAATGCCGGACGGTTGTGCGGCGAGGGAGACTAATTTTTAGCGGCTGAAATAGACGTGCCTTCTTGGAATCAGCGTGACGTCGTGGGACGGCTTAATTCGCGATCGCGGGTATTCGTAATTAGCAATTAAGTAACGGAAAGATTCGGCTAATTCGTAAGGCACGCAGAGTTCAGGCTGGCCGAGGTCTAATTAGCAAAGTTCCATTGTTCACCGGCGAAGGATGCGTTTGATTTATTTATATCCGAGTGCGATGCACCTGGTGGAGCGGAGCGGCGACGGCCAAGAGCCGGATGGACGCTCTCGGTACCGGCGAGTAATCGTTTGGCGTACGAAGAGCCTGCGAACGATTATTTTTATAGAAATTCTACTTCGAGTAAACTCGCGACGTGGATCAATCGCGAATCAAGCTAATCAGAGTATTACCTGACATTTTCTCTAATCACGAGCGGTCATACCGCTTCTTCCTGAGATCGAGAGCGGGACGAAGCACCCGGCGGGTTCTCCGGCCAACGATGATTCCTGAACGCGCGCGCAAAGCCGGAAGCGCGCGACGCGCACCAACCGATTTCGCGAGCGCAGCGCCGGAAATGCTACATCGACGGCGCTACGCTCTTTCGAAAGTGCGCCCAGGGGTCGGCGTCCGCTTCTACCCCGCCGTAAAACGGGTTGCATAGTGGATGGAGATCGCCGCGAGAGAGGAGAACGTGTGACAGAGTGGCGTTGTCCTCGTCGTTCTTGTCGTCCGTCTATCGCGCGCGCGATTACGATCCGACGATCAACGACGTCGAGGCGGGGAGAGGGAAAGGGAAAGGAAATAAAAAAAAAAAGGGAGAAGCGAGTCGCGAGGAGAATTCGGAGCTTCGAGGGAGACGGAGCGCGCTCGAGTGAGAGAGAGAGAGAGAAAGAGAGAGACAGAGAAGAAAAGTGACTTACCTGACGAAGCGGAGCGTGGAAGACCCCCCTCGGAAACGTGTGTGCAGTGGCACTACGGCAACTCGACTCGACTCGTCTCGATCGACACTCGCCCACACTCGCCCTCCCGGTCGACCAGCGGCAGACGCGTTCACCTAGCTCCTGCTCGTCGAGATCTCTCGCGGGAGTTCGTTGTACCGCGGCGAACAGTGACGGTGACGAATCGGCCGTGTATCCGCGGAGTGCTTTACGTTGACGCGCGCTCAGCTGACTCCTGTCTCGCGTCTACGGTTCACGGCGTCGCGGACGTACAACGGTCGGGAACTGAAGAGTTTTGCGTGCGCCCGCATTCGGCATTCGGTGGATCGTCGCAGACGGCACGGCTCCTGTCGCCCGCGAAGAAAGAGAGAAGCGAATAGTGCGCGAGAAAGACGGAAGAGAAGACGCGAGAAAGGCGAAGAGCAAGAGAGACAGCGCGGAGGTTAGGTCGTAAGCCCCACCGACGTTGACTCGACAGTTTTTCCTCGTCGCGCGGAGCGTCATTGTGGGAAGCTAGGGACTTTGGCGCCACCACACACTCGTGCGGCCGTACGACACAACGGATTAAACAGCTGATGCACCACCGACACCGGCGAAATGTCAAATATTGTAAGTGTACGCAACAGCGGCGGCTCCGCGGCCCGCAAAACGTCCTCTTTGACGCGCGCGAAGCTGCTTTTCCTTTTTCCCTTTTTCGTTTTTGCCGTCGCAACGTATCCGCGAGAGAAAAATTCCTAGACGCGAACGCCGACTCGCGTGGCGAAGGTTATCTGGATTTCCTTTATTTACCTTTAAATTTTTATTCCGAGCGAGTAAAATTTATAACGTTCGAAATTTTTATTATTATGTTAATTATGCAGTTTTTATAGAGGGAGGAAACTTCCTCTCTGACAGGTTTTATTATTACGATGTCTGACGTGGACCTTTGTATGTACGTGACAGATACTTTTTCCTTATTTGGTTTTTTTTATTTTTTTTTATTTTGAAGAATTTTTACTTGCGGTAAAAAAAAAAAAAAAAGCTTGTGCATTATATGCTGTTCATTTATTTCCAGATCCTGCGTGTGCAGTCTCCAGAGGGTACCAAACGTATAGAAGTACTACCTTCTGATACAGTTTCTCAACTTTATGAAAAGGTATAGATTGTAAAAAAATATTTAATTTTTATAAATATATACCGTAAAACGTTAGTATAATTAATTTTTCTTTATCTGTTGTCTAGGTTTATGAAGCCTTTGATTTGAATAGTTTTGGATTTAATCTCTGTAAACAACGAAGTCAGAAAGAGCCACTTACCTCTACTCGAAGTAGAACGGTGTCAGGGATCGGTCTTTCCCATGGAGATATACTTTATCTTGTGCCAGCCAATGGCACCCAACTCTGGAGTGCTCCATCAACCAGTAGTGCCTCCAATAACACTTTCACAGGTATCGATTTTCTTTTTTTTCTTATTGCACTAGTGACAGAATTGCAACACAAAAGCAATTAGAATATTACGATAATATTACGAAATAATATTACGATGCTAGATTAAAATAAAACACTGTCGTTCAATATTAAAAACTGCACACTGCAAAAAAAGCGATTATTTTGTTTTTTAAATGTTAAACCTTTTTATATTGTGTAATCAGAATCAGGCCCGATGGATACTGCAAACGGCGTTACAAATCGTTCGTCTGGTATTTCGCGACCTTCTCTGTCAAACGTAGTCGAGAATGATATCGATGAACAATTGTGGAAGTTGGATGGCACGATTCAGCGGAAACGCGACGAAAAGCTGTAAGTAATCTTAACAATTTAGAAACAGTGACAGAATAAAAAAAAAAAAAAATTAATTGTATACTTACAGTTGTCGGCACGGAGCAAAAGGATGCTGTGTTCATTGTTCGCCGCTTGAACCTTTTGACGAAATTTACCTGAGAGAACAAAATATCAAGCACTTATCCTTTCATTCATATCTCAGAAAGCTCACTGCCGGTGTTGATAGGTACGTGTGAGATGATGCGTCGTGAAATAATTTCAAGTGTTACAAGATATTCGACTGTATCTCGCATATGTATATATTTGTCGCAGGGGCAAGTTTATACAATTAGACGACATAAGCTGCCGTATAAAGACTGGCTGCAAGGATCATCCGCCGTGGCCGCGAGGAATCTGCAGCAAGTGCCAACCGAACTCAATCACGCTGAATCGCCAGACTTATCGGCACGTGGACAACGTTATGTTCGAAAATGCTAGTTTAGTAGAACGTTTTCTTAATTACTGGCGTAGCACTGGGCATCAACGTATCGGCTATCTATACGGAAGATACGAAGTACATTCGGATGTTCCGCTAGGAATTAGAGCAGTCGTTGCGGCCATATATGAACCACCGCAGGTACATAGCGCTCGTACAATCTTTGACAAATCTATAAACATACATTTTTGGTTAACAAATATCGAGATAATGTTCGCGTTATTTTTTTTTTTGTGTTTTTTTTACTTTTTTCTATTTTTTGGTCAGGAAAGTACAAAAGACACGATAAGACTTCTGCCAGACGAGAAGGAAGCGTTAGTCGAGGAATTAGGCCGGACACTTAATCTGAGGAGAGTCGGATGGATTTTCACTGACCTCATAGCCGACGATATCAAGAAGGGAACGGTAATTTGATACACTTTTATTCCTTATATGATTAACTCTTAATTCCGAACTCGTACGTGCGGCGATTAACTTTGTTAGTTTTATTCAACCAGGTTAAACACGTCCGCAATATAGAAAGCCATTTTCTATCCGCTCAAGAATGTATTATGGCTGGGTATTTCCAAAATCAATACCCAAACCCCTGCCGCTTCTCGCCCAACGGTTTTTTCGGCTCAAAATTTGTAACTGTTTGCGTCACAGGTATGTTAATTTTACTTTAACACATGTATTCTTTTTTGCTTCGAGGATGTTAGGTTGACCAAAAAGATCGTTTCTCGTTTCATATTTAGGACATCGCATAGGAAAAGAGGAACGAATTTCTTTGATCAACCTAATAATACACAATAATAACAATTTTCTTCGTACATTACGAAAATTTTTGCTACGAACGCCATGCAAAACTAGTTGTCTGATATACATCCCTTTTTTTTTTCCTGAATATTACAGGTGACGATAAAAATCAAGTGCACATGGAAGGCTATCAGGTATCCAATCAATGCATGGCGTTGGTACGAGACGGCTGTTTGGTTCCTACAAAAGACGCACCGGAATTGGGCTATGTGATCGAGTCGACCGATAAGCAATACGTTCCGGATGTCTTCTATAAGGTAAGTTTAAACATATCGTTTTTATTTTCTATTCGATTACGCTTTCCTGAATCACTTCGATCTATTAATACATGTATATATCGAACGAGTGCCTTCGAATTTTTCACATATGTCTATCGCAGCTTAATATTTATTTGGAATTTACGCAATTTCGTCGCACAACTTAAGATATAGATATAGGATACAAACAAATTATAATACATGAAGAGGGAGAAGAATAGTTTTATAACTCAAAATCGATCGATTAAAAGTACAAGAACGATGAACGTTCGTTCACTTCGTACATGTATAATGAAATAATAAAATTCGTTCAAACGATACGTCCTACGGTGTGATTACCGCGAACCTGGAGAGAAAAGGAAAAAAGAAAAAAAAAAAGATCTTTGCGTTTTCAATGATTGCCGCAATTCGAGAGCGAAAAAATAAGAGAGAAAGAGATAGAGCGGAAGTAATACAAAGGAGAAACACCGAGGGAAATAATGGCGAGGTAGAAAGGCGAGGAAAAAACTTGTCCAAGTGCTTACAGCCGCTCAATCGTTTAATCGCACGCGAGGGGCCAGGTAAATCGGTCGGTCGTTAAAATCGATATTACAAGCTATGCGTTGTTACCTCATCACGTTCATAAAAATATACGTAGTTTATATATTTGTATATATATATATATTATACGCGCGCGCATAGGTATCTGTATTTGCGTGTGTTTCGTGTGTATGAATGTGTACAGGTGGGCCTGATCTTTACTCGCTTCGATACAATATGTTCTTTTTCTCACGATTGCGACTACGATTACGTGCTAAGAGTTACAATTTGTCGAAGTCTTTCCCGTTCAAGAACGAAACGAGACAATTCGTTCATTCATCCATCCGTTCGAACACACAATCATCCAATCTCCCCCCTCAAACCCCCCTTACGGTCGTCGTGTATACAACATTGTACATGTGCAATCGATAATAAAAATGCCTGTCCGGGGAGATGCGTTACTTTATCGAACGTTTTCTCTGTCTGCAAGCTTCGTCGGACGTTCTCTAGATCTTAGATAGGTAGCTAGAGTCGGCCGCTGGTCTCTCTTCTCTAAAGAGGAGAGAAAGAGAAGCTCGACGTAATTCGCTACATTTTATTAACGGACAGCATTTCCACTCTTGATCGTACAGGAGCGAGTCATTTATCCCTAAAGACAACACGAGACGTGACGCATTTTCGCATTGCGTCAATCATCGCGATGTCGATCGCGAGAGACGCGTTCTTTTTTTTTTCTTATTTCTTTTTTTTTTATTTATTTTTTAATCAGCTAATCAACAAGTGTTAAAACTTTCAAGTTCAACATCGAATGAGGCTTTTCTTCGAGAAGGCATATCCGCGACGACGCGAGTGTGCGATTTCTGCTTATTACGCGTGAGTGTGCCTTGCCTTGTACGCGCGTGGAGATATTACGCACGCACGTGTGTCGCGTGAGAGGGAAAGATACGCGTCCGTTCTCCGCGTACGCGCGCGCGTTTGTGACACTGTATGTAACGATAATAACGCATGGGACTTCATTACGAGGATTCAGACGAGTAATTATAACGCAGTTACATTATATCGTAGTATTTTCGATATACTATAGCATCGAGGAATGATTCGTTTAATATATATATATTTATATATATATCCGCACATTTCTTTCTTTTTTTTTCTTTCGTTTCTCGATTAAACGACACGAGGCTTACGGTCTACGTAGTAGTATTTAGGCCTTGCATACATATGCGACATATTGAGATCTAATCTTAAATACAGATATAACCCACGACGGTTCGCAAAGAACGAAAAGGGAAACGAGTTCGGGCCGCAAGTAATCGAGCAGCGGTGTCGCAAGATTCTTCTTCGCAAAACGCGCGCGCGCGATGAATAAAATCTCGTTTACTTTTTTTTTTTTCCTTTCTTTTTTCATTTTTTTTTTTTTTCTTTTCCCTTTTAGCTCTTTTTCCTCGCACCTCTGGAACGGAACGGGACGATACGCAATCGCCGTGTCCGACGAACCATAAACCTGCCCTCCTACGTGATTAACTATGCCGATATCTCTTCTTTCTCTCTCGGCTAAAGTACCTAAACGAGAGACTTGCGTACATGGAATCACGCGATTCACGACTTTTAACAGCAAGTCGCGAAAGTCGCCAAAAAAAAAAAAAAAAAAAATAAAATAAAATAAAAGAAAAACGAGAATCAAAAGAGACGATTTATTTTGCACGCGCGCAAAATCTAGTTGTCTCTTTCGTTTCTTTCGTAAATGTGCCACGCATACGCGATTGACACACGGATTCTGTTACTTCCGACAGTTCGCTATACTTAAATTCCCAGATTATTAACTACGTTGCGTGCTTTTCTTTCCCTTTTTATTCGCTATCTACGACCCTAAAACATTAGTTGCGCTTTGCAGCCGGCCGGAGAACCGTCTGCCGCGAATTCGCGCGGTATTATTTTCTCCATTATATCACGTTCAACGCGCGCAACCACGCGTTCTATGAACTACAACGTCGTAGAAGAGTTAATGCCGATAATAGCCAAAATAAACGTCAGACCTCTCTCTCCCTAAAAAACAAATACGTCGTATCAGCTAGAGAAGTCGTATCGATATCACGGTCGATCTCTGAGGTACGTATGTGTGTGTGTATGTGTATCATCGTCGTTATTGTTAGCAGAATCTCGTATCGATTCCCAGTCAATAGCAAAATATGGATTTTTATCTCTTTTTCTTCTCGCACACGCCCATGTTTTAAAAATAGATTCGACATCTTTAGACACTATTGTTAATAATTAATTAAGTTGCATGATCGTACGGAGCGTTCGAGGATTCGCGGAGCTAATAAACGATGTCGCGATGATGTCCCCGAGCGGACTTACGCGCGGTGGATATAATATAACAATAATCGTCTCCCGTCGTCGGACAATTACGTGAACGCGAATTTCTTTTTTGCACATTTCTTCTTACGTATAGGTTTATCTCGCGGCCGCAAAACGCGCGAGCGGGGACACCGTAGCGACTTCTCCTTCGGTTTATCTAGAGCAGGAAAACGTATTGTATACGGCGTTATATCATATATGTATACGGAGTAGTACACTCTTTTTTTCTCGGAGATTTACCCGGCGTTACAACAAACCGCGCGACAGCGATAGCATAAACGTTACAATTTACCGCATTTTGTGATTAGAATATTCTTGGTAGGCTTGCCGGTTTGGTCACCGAACGTAGATATCTTCTCCACCAACTCCAATCCCTCGACTACGTGACCGAATATGCCGGTGAAGCCGCGCATTTCTTGTAGTATTATGCGAAATTGTGAGCCCACCATGCCGAGGTTGTCGTGACGTTTTTGGGTTCGCCTCATGCCCACCGCGCCCCTAACCGCTGGGAACTTGGTATCGTCTGGCATGAAATAACCGTCCTCAAATATGCTGCGTCCACCGCGGCCGTTGTTAAGCTCGAAGTCGCCCGTGATGACGGATTCGCCTTCCCAACACTGGAATATCGTGCACCCCTTGTAGCCAACTCCGGCCTCCCCTGTCGAGAGCACGCTGAAATTCTTCGCCATCTTCGGTGCCGCATCTGGTCGTACCTCGATTACAATGCGACCGTGAGGCGAGCCGTTTACCTCGATGTTGAAGTAGTACAGGGGATACGGATTCGTGGGGCCCCGTGTCAACGTCGCCGTTATCGCATTGGACGGCGGCTGCGGGGACGAGTGGACGGTCACTAAACTACCGCCGCCGGCGCCGGTACCGACCGCGTCAGGCATAAACGTAGACTGTTGTTGCTGATGCAATATAGCATTGGGCGGTGCAGGCGGTACGGGTTTAACGGACGGTGAACCGGGTGGAATGAGCAGCTGCTGAGGAGTTTGGTTGGGCCCCGGTCCCGGTGGCGGTGGCGGTGGACCCTGATGAACGTGAACGGATGGCGCCTGTTGCGGCGGCGGCATCATGTTTGAATGGTGGTATTCCATCGAGCCATTCTGCATGTGTTGTTGCTTGCTGACGACGTGGCGCGTGTACAATTGTGACATGCAATAATTCGCGAGGAACAAAATCGGATTATGCGTGGCCGCGAGGTGATTTGACAAACGGCCACCGTTACCCTGAGGAATGATTGGATCTCCCGTGTGTATGCCTGCTAACGCCTGTTTTAGCAAAGCAAAATCGAAGATCACTCCAGAGTTGCCAATGAGATCATCGAGCTGGCACTGCAGCATCATGTCCTGATATTTCGACTGCAGCCTTTGTTTCTCGAGAATTAGCTGCGAGTGTAGACTATACACGTCGTCCGGGGTTTCGCTCATCTGCAGGCCGATCTTCGTCTTACCTAGGGTCTCGCGCGCATCTGTTATTTCGTGACCCCAGCCGTTCCGCAGATCCGTCTCTACATGCACCTTCAACGTCATGCATGCCTCCAGCACTTTTAACAGAAAGTCGCGTTGCTGCGCAGCCAGTCTTTGAATCTCCGTCGACAGTTTATTCACGGTGACTAACTCCAGTTGAACCTGCAAAGGCATTTTCTCGTTGTTAATTTTTCATTTCCCCTCGCGGGAATCGACATGAACGAATAGTCAGGGACTTACGTCGGATATGAGCTGTTCTTTGGCATCGGTTTGCGATTTGATCTGATGGTTTGGATGATCCTGCGGGCTTGCGCACGCTCTACAAAGCGCCGTGCAACATGTCGCACACCACAATGCCAGCGGCATTCCGTGTGTGTGACAGTTCTCGCTCTGCGAAAATATTTAAGCGTTATCGATCTACGAATAGAGAAATCATGCACGCGTTTACACGATAAACACCCCAAGTTCGCGACCTGCCGGCAGGAAGTGTCGGAAATAAAAATACGAAATTCTTCCCGTTTCTTCGAAGATACTCGGTGGAATTTTTTTTAAGGGATAAAACACACGAAATTATCGCGGCCTTGAAAGTAGTCTGTTCACCCTCGGGGATAAAAGAAGAGCGATGACGCTATTACAACATTATCCTATTATTGCCGGAATCGTTCCTTCTCGATATGGCTTCGCGTACGAATCCTGCGTTTCGCGTATCATTACCTCGTTCCTCTCGACAAGTTATTTATTTGTAACAATTTTATTGCATCCCGAATAATGTCGTTATTCAAACCTCGCGTAATATTATATCACAAAAATTATTCCGACCTTTTATCTTGATGCGTTATCAGCGTTGTAATTTAGTCGATTGTTTCAAAGTCAAACACACGCGTATTCGGTACACTCGCCGTATCCGAGCATAAAGAATGCAACAGGTCACGTTATTCTCTTACGATAATCATTCTAGTCGGATGGTTGCAAGCTTGATATTTTTATGCACCATTTCCGTTGAACTACCGTCGAATATTTCACGGACAACGTCGAGCCAGCCCGCAAAGTTCAGAGAAAAAAAAGAATTGCGCTCGCGAAGCGTTGAAACAATCGGCAATTACCTTCCTCTCCTTCTCGATGAGTTTGCTGGAAGTGTTGTTCGACGTGATTTTTAAACACGGCAAATTATTGGCCAGGGCAAGAAGAGCAGAGTGAGTCGGTAAAGCGTCCGGGCCCTGATCACCCAAGTCCGTCTTTTTCCAGCAGTGAGCACAGAATAGGTCGCGTCCTTTCAACAGATTGTTCTCGATGCACCGTAGGCAGAAATAATGCTTGCAGCTAAGGTACTTTGGGCACTGCTCCACGTCATTGTACTTCTGCTTGCAGCAACCGCAAAGCGTCAGCTCCTCCAGGTCCGTTAGCACGCTCGGATCCAGCATCTGGAAGCGCAACACACACGTACACATGTGCGTGCGTATCCTCCTCGTGCCTCGCTATTTCTTTTTGCCAAAACGCGCGCGTTAACAGGCAAGCGGTGCACATACACACGAATACATGTAAAAACCCTTTTTTTTTTTTTTTTTTATTTCTACTTTTACACCGCGTGAAGGAACATCGGACTCAACGGGACATTTCCACCGTATCGAATCGCGAATTCAATCGTCAATCGGTATCTAACGCAGGAAAAAAAAAATCGTGATAAAAAAAAAAAGAGAGAAAAAAAAAAAGAAAAATTCTCTACTGCATCGTCATTGTACGAATTTCATTCATTCACTCTCGCTTGCCGCGCTATCCACCGTTCTTCATTCATATCCCGCTCAACTTCATTCTGGGAGAGGTGAGATTTACCTGTTTGAGCAACATCACGCCGCGATTTACGAAGCGTAGCGTCGGTTAAGCGTGCCCCTGAAACAGATCGCGATGACGTTTAATCGCAACCGATGGCTCCTTCGCCTCCAGGGAGGATGTCGCAAGGATTTTTATTTTCGCAGATACGCGCGCGATTCGCAATCGGCTCGAGGGTTACGCGCGGCAAAAGGAGCTTTCTTTCACGGCGAAGCTGCTTTTGGCGAAACTAACGAGCTTCACCGCGTGGTCACGTAGGCACTACCGCGATTCACGTAGAGAAAGCATTTTCGATGGATAGACTTGGTATATAAGGTCATGCCGTCAACCGCGTATGTAAACAAAACGCTCGGTACCCTCCGTCGTTCTCTCTTTATCTCTCTTCTCTCGCCGCGTACCGTTTTCTCTCCTCGCGCTGCCTCGCTCGGTATTTCCAATTTCACATATCTGCCTTTTTTTTTTTCTTTTTTTTTTCTCCGTGCTCGCGGAACCTGTCCCTAACGTTATTACGACCACCACGTAGACTCCGTGCGCCGACTCGACCGTAGACTCGTCTGCTGTGCCGTCGCCCGTGGACTTTCCCGGTTTCAAGAACGCGCGGCGCGAAACCGCCGCCGCCGTCGTCGTCGTGTCGGCCTATATTCCTTGACCCATATCGCACCTCGTGCGTCATCGAGTCATCGACGTTTTCCCTGTTAACTGTACCTCTCTCTCTCTCTCTCTTTCGCGTGCGCGCAAGGTACGTACGACGGCGTTGTCTCGAGGTATTGTTTACGTCCTTACGTTAACAGCTGGACCGCCTGTTTTTTTTTTTTTTCCTTTTTTTTTCCTCGCTCCGAAGCTTGAACGTGCGATTCGGAGGAATCGATACGCCACCGCCGCCACCGCCGTGTCGTCATCATTCTCGCACATGTGACGACGAGTAAACACTCGCCGCGCGAATCCAATTCACGTCCGGGACCGAGACTCGTACGACGGGAAAAAGCGAGGTCGACTTGAGCTCGCCCGCGATGCCGCTCGCCCTTAACCCTTTTTTTCCCCCCTTCCCTCCACCCCCCCCGTTTGCCACGATCACCTTGACCGTGCGACCCGGAACAATTTCCGATAAAGCGTCGTGTGCGTGCAAATTACGATACGCAACACGTGATGACGCGCTGCTGAAACGATATCTGGATTATTTTTTTCCCCGAGACGCTGCTCCACGTTTCCGAGAGGTAATCGATGGCAGCGAGTTATCTCGATATCTAATTTTGAACTTGACGCACACGAGACCGATATCCCAATTTTCGTTACCGCTACTGCGTCCCGCTTCGTTCCGATAAAATCTAAAAAAGAACAGTCCACCGATTATTAGCGTACCGCGGAAATGTCGAATTTTGATTCTCGTTTTTCTGGCCGCCTACCGAACAGTCGAGCGTCTTCGACACAACGGAGATAACGTGATCGAAACAGGTCCCGGTATAAAATTCCTGCCCGAGGGTTTTTAAACGCGCGATCGAGACAGCGAGGCACGGTTTACGTTGGAAGCTTCGCGTCGGCGCCGATAATAAATGCTAATTAAATCTCATTTCCGGCGTGAGCGCTTTAATCTGAGAATATTAACCTTTGAACGGAACCACCTTGATCGCAGTGATATATCTCTTCGATTAATCGGTCGATCTTTAACTTTTCTCCCGCGCGAGTCTCGGAAAAATTTGTACAAGAACCATACCGGATTACTTTTGTTTTTTTTTACAATAAAATCCTGATACACGCTCGTCCACGATCTTCCACGTAAATCTTTCGGGCAACATGACTTTCTGCTTCGAGGCACACGTTGTATAAACGCTCTTGTAAAATCTCTACAAATGAGAAACTCGGTCTTTAACAATCGACATAACCACTTTTTGTAGCAGCGAATTGAATTTACGTTCCCCGGGTAAAGTGAAAGAAGACTCACGGTCTGCTACGAACCTTCGTACTCGAAACGGTCATCGCGGATGTCGCGTGCAACGGCGACGGTGACGGTGCCGAAGTTGCCGCTAGGCGCACGCTCACCGTACTTTCCGCGGAAACTTCAAGGAAGAGGGGTTAGGTGGACGGGACTGACGGTATCCAGCGCGATATCAGCGTGATAGATAAGTTGTTATGCAACGAGGGACCTCGGGAGAAGCCGTCGGCTCGTTCGCTTGCTCGCTCGCTCGCTCGTTCGTTCCGGCGCGTACGAGAGGAAGACCTACGGAGAGAATGAGAGAACGATACTTGGCGACGGTCGCGCGCATGCGTTGGAAATCCCGCCAAAACCATCGCGGGGAGTTCGCTCGTGGAGCCACGGGGTTTCGCCGTTCCTCGGGTACGCGACGTCGTGCCACTCTCGCGCGCGCGAAACACGCGCGAGAGGGCGAGGAGGAAGGAGACGAAGGCGCACGAGGGGGGTCGGGAGGAGGGACGAATCCTCGGATCGGAGGCGCCGGAGAACGGGCGGACGGAGTGGAGGAAGAAAGGACGGACGTATCGAGTGTACGAGGCGCTTCCTCGCGCGCCACACGTCGCGTCGTTAATCGTCGACGGCAACGATCACCGGCAATTCGGCAGCCGCGCGTCTCGGTCGCGAGGGTTTTACCTGGTGCGCGCCAGTCTCGCCGACGGCCGAGCCTTCTGCCGATCGCCGACTCACGGCGAGTCACAAGCACGCGGAGCGAAAACCGCTCGTCGACTACTGCGTGTTGGATGGATTCCGCGCGCGGGAATGTTGCGCGCGCGCGTGTTCTTCGTCTCGCTCTTCCCCCGTCCGTGGAAGTACGCGCGCGCACTTTGCACGAGTATATATATACATATATATCTATCTATATATATATATATATATAGATATACATATATATATGTATATATATCATACAACATACGTACTTTCTCTTTCTCGCACACTCTACGTACATGCTCGGACGTGCTTTCTCTTCAGGTCTCCCTTTCGTGCACGCATACACGCAGCCGTACACGCACGCACATTCAGACGCTCCGACTCTCTCGCGCCTCCGCTCTCTTTCTTTATCCCTTTCCCCGTCTGTCTACACAGGATTCGTAGCTTCCGTACCGTGTATACGTCTCGCGTACGTCTCCCTGCCACGCTATGGAGGCTGACCGTTGGCACTCGTCACTCACGGCGCGTGCCGCGGCGATGCTCACTGCGCGACGTACGGTTCGGCAGCTTTGATTTACATCGGGTCTGACGTCGCGCCGCGCGCGGTCCCGCTCGCACCGCGGAACAACAACCACTACCACTACAGGAACAACAACCAGCACCACTACCACCACCACCGTCGCCGCCGTCGTTTTGTCGTCGTCGTCGTAATCGTTGTTGTCGTTCTCGTCGCCACCGCCGTCGTCAAGTCGTCTACGCGAGATCGTTTTTCGTTAAATCGTTTATGCAGGTTCCTTACTTTATTTCTCTCTTACTACTATTCGTATACGTATTCCCTATCTCTCGCTTACTCGCTCGTTCTCTCTCTCTCACACACACACACACACACACTCTTTCTCTCTCTACGCGTGTCTTCTTGATGTATACTTTTTTTTTTGTACTTTTCGCGTTACGTGGTTTTATATCTATTTATCGAACGTCGTGAGTGTTACGGTGGATAACATAACGACGGCGTGCCGGTTAACGCGGCGTGGCTACGGGCCTCGGCTCATGCGAACGTTCTGCCACATCATGATGTTTAGTTCACTAAACTAACCACTAGCATGGCGGCGACCGACCGACCAACCGACCGACCGACCGACACACACCGCGTCGCGCGCTCGTCGCTTACGTGCTTCTCGCGCTCTACCTCTCCCCCTTCGTCTCCTCTTCCGCGCCGTATCGCCGACTCGGTTCTCCTCGTCCCGTTTCGTCGCTGCCCTCCACCTCACTCCGTTCGTGAGCGTCCATACGTTTCTCTGTCGCCAACCAAGTACCCTTCCCACCTCGCCGACGTTCGTCGCCGCGTCCGTTTCGTCCGCTCTCGTGATCTCGTCGCGTGCGTTGCGTGGCAAATGGCCGCGCGACGATAGTGTCGCCAGTCATGTGCGCGAGCGCGCCAGCGTCGCCTCGCGGCGGCATGTCCGACTCCTTTTTCCTTATGGCGGGAAAACGTAAGCCGTTCTGGAAGAGAAAAAATAAAAAAATGCAATTGAATTAATTAACGATCTACTAATCAATCTTCTTGAGAAATCGTTTAATTTAAAGATCCTATGCAGGATGAGAGAATTTTTAGATCTAGGTGACTATCAGGAATCGATTAAATTATTTTCTTTCTTATCATTGTCAGCGTTAAAATATTAAAAACTAATTATTGATTTTTTTTTTATTTTTTTTAGGAAAAAGATACGTACGGAAATGAGGTCACGAGATTAGCAAGACCTTTGCCAGTAGAATATTTATTGGTGGATGTACCTGCATCCACCCCACTCACTCCACAATTTACTTTTTTTACCGATGATAACATTACGCCGTTTCCAGTCGAAAACAGGTATGTAGACGAACATAAAATCACATGAATGAAATTAATGAAGTAGTTAATATTCCATATCTTTGTTTCAGGCAAGTCGATGGACAGGTGCAGGAATTCAATTCATTATGCACCTATATGCAGCAGTTTAACAGCGATCAATTTCTGGAGGCGACTTCTGATTTTCATTTACTCCTCTTCATCGCTACCATGGATATGTATCCAATGAAGGTACAGCTTCGTCGATTTTTTTATCTATAAACTGGCAATGTAATAATTTTCATCGATGAATATCGTCTTGCAGGATCATATGTTGCCGCTGCTCGAAGCAATTCATAAAAAGGACAAACCGAAAGCAATGGAGTGGGCCCAGTCCGAGCATTGGGCAACGGTAGAGCAGCTCATATCTGTGTCCTCCACATCATCACATCCTCCGCAAACTTCGTCTTTCGGTAATAGCTCGAGGACACTGCCTTCTGCGACCGCAGAGGGCAGCGGAGGGGTAGGCGTTGGTACCGAGCAGATTGTTAATCCACCACCCGACCAAGCTCTTTGGACCTGTTCCCACTGCACTTTTCTCAATGCTGCGGATTTAGCAGTTTGCGAGATGTGCAATCTGCCAAGGTACTCGTAATAAACTGTCAAAGCACTAACGGCAAATTCAGTGTGCGTTTTAAGGGGTGCTGTCTTTGAATCTACTACTTCGCTTCCGCAGGATCTGACCGTAATGTGTCCTCGCGGATGTAATAATTGTTTTCTACGCATCTTTGGCCTTATTTATGAGTGAATAAAAAAAAAGGGAAAAAAAAAGAACACTACAAAAGTATTTTTAAACTGCCATTTTCCCTTCCCGACAGGCTTCTTTCCATGTTCTTATTTTTAACTGTAATTAGTTTGCATTAATCCGACAGCTTAGATATTAAGCGTAACAGAATGTCTCGTAAAATTGTGACTTAAATTAAATTCTGAAAGATTGGCGATATTTACTGTGGGTTGTTTTATGTGTTTCCAGAGAAGATGTTGAAGAATATGATGAAGAAATGATGAGGGAGTTGTTTTGATAACAAAATCGTGAGTTCAAGAGTTCAGTCAAGCCTAATGATGTTACAATGATAGAAAATTGCATCAACATTTCAGCATTAAACACTTAATAATCGCACACATTTCACAAATATACTTTTTTCATAAATAATGCTCGATTATTACTTCTCAGTATAAGATACAAGTATATTTTACAAAATAACTTGTAAAAACGATCTTCAAAAGCGAAATGTAAGGGTATATAATTGACTGATAAAAGTTAACTATAAACACACGGGCTGTTAACATGTTACGTACATATCCACTATTTACTTAAGTCATATTTCAAATAAAAGTTCTTTTATCCTTAATAATAATTGACATATAAAAAAATGAAAAAAAAAAAAAAAAAAACTATTGTTCTATTTTATCAATCCTTAATTCGATAATATAAATTCCTTACAACTAATTCTCGAGACAACGGTGTCAGCAAGACTCGAAACCCGCAGTTCGTTCTCGTCGATCTTGTAAGTCTTTTTTATCAAGTTGACATCTGCAAGCTCCGACAGTTTCGATATAGGCACTTTCTCGCCCTTGATACTTTCCGAAATATTCTGCAGCACGGCTTGTTCCTCGCCAGGCTTGTGTATTACTATCACCAGGATGCTCGTATCGTCGTCGCCAACACCGAATTCGGCCAAAGAACGAGATATGTTCTTCGACATTGACAGATAAAATAAAACCTCCGTGTACACGGTCTTCGTGATTAATCGATTCCGCTTGGCGTTGAGGGCAGCTTTATTAGCAGCGACTACTGCCTGGAGAACGTCTATCACGAGAGAGACTTTTGCCATGCAACAGTGAAGTTTCCCACTGATAAGTTCTTGGCGCACCTCGGAAGCATTCGTGACAGTGTTAAACAGCTGCAATGTACAGGACAAACCAGTCTCCTGGTCCAATTCAACGGAGTAATCATCCATGTCACGTATTGTAGTAGCAGCCTTCGATCATGAATGATAATATCGGTAATATATCAGTCAACTCTGCTCGGATAATGAATTCCTTCTGCAAACAATAAATCGTAACAATATTTGTACGATCATACGTTACGTTTTAGAAACTATGCCGAGCGGCTAATGTAATACTTGCGCGCACAGCGTCCATTTAGTAACGTTAAATTTATTATATCAATCCTGAAACAAAAAAAAAAATTAAATTAAGGCTGCATAAAATACATAATGATTATAATAAATATCGTAAGGATATTGCGTTCAGTTTTTCACCTTTCGCTGCTCGTTCTGTTCCTGCAGCGTTCACTCGCACGTGAATATTCTAACGACATCTAGCAAATCACGATGGAAATAAATTTAACCTATTTGCTCCGTGCTTTTGCTCCGTTTTGCTGGAAAGAAAATAGTTGTGATTATTAATGAATATACAATGAGCAGCGACGACGATAAGACGCCCACCATTCAGTTTAAGAAGAAGAAGAAAAAATCCTTGAGAAAACGCGAGGTTCAGTCAGACAATGACAGCGAGGAGGAAAAAGTGTCTGTCAGGCAGGGATTTAATATATTCTGTATTTATTAATTAATAGTGTAGAAAATTTAGATTGACCGAGACCTTTATTTCAGGGAGAAGGTTGAGGAGATGAAAATTATTCAGAAACTCCGTGAGAGACCTGCTGGGGTCGATGTCGTTGGTTTGGCTCTTGGAGAAAACGTTGCGTCTGACGCTATAACGGTAATTTAATTATTTGTCATACATTTTTGTATTATTACATTACAATTAAAACGCATTATACATTTTTTTTTTTTTTTTTTTCTTAGTCGGATCCTTTTAATATGAAAACTGGAGGAATGGTAAATATGACTGCGCTAAAAAATACGAAACACAAACCGGCAAACGATGCATATGAAACTGGGATTGGAACGCAATTTAATGCGGAGACTAATAAACGCGACGAAGATGAAGAAATGTATGTCTGGCCACAGGTTTTTTTTTTTTTCGTGCTTGTTATATTTATTGGTATTTAATCAGTAGCCAATATATTATTAAAATTATTAAATTAAAATTATTTTTTAGGGTCAAGTACATAGAAGAAGAATTATCGAAACGCAAGAGTAAAAATAATGACGATGCGGCGAACAATGGGAATAACGATAAGGGATCGTATTGCTCGCCTGAAGAGGCAGCATTGCGAGCAGTGCCAGAGCATTTGAGGCAAAGCTCTGCTAATCGTAGCGAGGAAATGCTTTCGAATCAAATGCTGTCTGGTATTCCGGAGGTTGATCTTGGCATAGAGTGAGTGAATTATAATACTGTTATAAATGTATTTCTAAGGTAAAAATATTTTTTACTTTTTTACGAAAGACAAACTTGATTTTCAGAGCTAAAATTCGTAACATTGAAGCCACTGAGGAAGCGAAATTAAAGCTTCTCTGGGACAGGCACAGAAAGAAAGATGGACCATCACAGTTTGTTCCCACTAACATGGCTGTAAATTTCGTACAACACAACAGATGTAAAAATTTCACTTATTTAATTTCGTAATTATATATATATATATATATATATATATATATATATATATATATATATATATATATATATACAGAGTGTATCATTCCATATTGACAAACTGTCAGAATTAGATAGGTCTCGTGGATACAAATTAATAAGTCCTGTGCCATTTTGCAAAATTTTCAATAGTTATTGAGAAAAAAATTAATTTGTCTAGCGCAAGAGCGACAAGAAAGCTACGCGTGAGTGAGCGCGACAGGCGACGGCACCATTTTTAGCTACTCGCCTGTCGCGCTCACTCACGCGTAGCTTCCTTGTCGCTCTTGCGCTAGACAAATTAATTTTTTTCTCAATAACTATTGAGAATTTTGCAAAATGGCACAGGACTTATTAACTTGTATCCACGAGACCTATCTAACTCTGACAGTTTGTCAATATGAAATGATACACCCTGTATATATATATATATATATATATACGACGAGAAACGATATGTACGATATTCCTAAATTATTAAACAATCGATTTATTACTAATTTCAGTTAACATAGAAGACGCGGATTTCCAAAAATCTCAGCAAGATTCCGGCGATAAGAAAAAATACCCCACCAAAGAAGATATTCGAGGAAAGCGAAAAGACAACGGTGAGAAGGCGACGGACGATTACCATTACGAAAGATTTAAAAAACAGTTCAGACGATTTTGAAACCTGTCGATCAAAATCACTTTTACAATTTATCATTTTATTACATATTATGTATATATTTCAACTGCGCCTCTTACGTTTAATATTATATTTGTAACGCGATTAAAAAATTCCGGAATAATAAAACGTTGTGTTTTAAATCTCTGTAACTTTTATCACAAGATGTAGAATAAAAGGAAAAGATAAGGATTATAGAAAAAGCTCGTTTTCTTTTTTTAAAAAACCTCGGACCTTTAAAATAATTAATTTCGATAGCGAAAGATTACCGAGCTCTTCCAGCTCCGCTCATGCGCTTTGTGCTTCGGAGACTCTGGACCAGCACCAGGGGTTGGGGGGACGAGGGAAAACGCCGGTGGCAGGAGGGAGGGGAGGGATTTGCGCTATCGTGTTGGACGTTTATACTACAAGAGGCACGTCGACGTCAATCGACTGCGTGGAAACTCACGGTCTTTACGCATAGTGGCCGTCTTTACTTTGACGCGTAATTATGAGTTGCGGATTCGTCACTTGCGGCCCGAACGAGGCTCTCGTCGTCTCAGGTAATAGAGTGCGGGGTTGATCTACTCTCGACCGTGTCACTCTTCTACATATTTCGTCGCCTATTTTTCTCCGATCTAATTGCGCTCGTAGAAAAGAGGAAAAAAAAAACATGGAAGAAGCGTCCTCGAGCTTCCTAGATAATTGATCCGCGTGACGAGACGGCGGTGGGGAAGCGGGAGATCGATTGGGAACCGCACCTATATGATGCCACGATCGCATTAGAATCCCAGATTACTGTCTGCTACCCGCGAATAATTGAGTTACCGCCCGACAGATCATATATCGTACACAGATCGTACGCAGAATTGCATGCAGCTAAATTATATCATTCGTTAAGAATTTAATAAACCGCAAATTCCCTCACGTTCGCTCTCGGCTCTGTATCGCCACTTTTCTACTTTTCATTGAATGTTTTTCAGGATGCTGTTACAGCAAACCTCTCTTGGTGCCTGGAGGCCGAGTATTTGTATGGCCCCTCGTGCAACAAGTACAAAAGTGAGCTTATTATAAGTATATGAGTCGTAAATAATAATTCTGGTACTTACATAGCATGATAAAGCCTTCATCTTCGTTGTGCATTTTATTTTTATAGAATTTCATTAAATACGATGACTTTACAAGTCGAGAGTCCGACGGTATATACCTGCCAAGGGGTCCCGATATCTGTAACAGGCATAGCACAGGTAGTTGAGAAAGAATATTTGGATATGGAAATTATGTCAAAAAATATTACATATATTTATTATGGTTGTATGTAATAGAATTGACATAAAAATATACGATTTAAATTAAATTGGCAATCACTTAAAATTATTTATTGTAAAATCGATTTTCTTCAGGTAAAAATTCAGGGACAAAATGAAGAAATGTTATCTACCGCATGTGAACAGTTCCTTGGAAAGTCTGAAGACGAGATACATAATATAGCCTTAGTTACTTTAGAAGGACATCAACGAGCTATTATGGGTAGTATGACTGTAGAGGTAAGTAAAATATTGGCATAAATAGATGTACATTGTTGTATATTAAATTCTATAAGCTCATAGTTTGTTTTTTGCCACAGGAAATTTATAAAGACCGTAAAAAATTTAGCAAGGAAGTATTCGAAGTCGCGAGCAGCGATTTAGTTAATATGGGCATTACTGTCGTATCGTACACGCTGAAAGATATTAGAGATGAAGAAGTAAGTTTGTTGCATTTTTTACTGTAAAAGCAAATTACCGGTACCTATTTATAAACACACAAAAATTTATAAATTAAACGCGTGAGCATTAAAATCTTTGATTAAGAAAAATAACGCTAGTAACGTAAAAACTATAATTGAATTACTAAAGTATACGTAGTGTAGACACAGAGTAATTCAAAAGACCCCCTTTAAACAATTCAATAATGTTAATTAATAATTAATACGTGAGTATAAACTTTTTAAATAATTAATATAGTTAGATTTTGTATGTTGCAAACAAAACATTGAATACATTTTTGTTTTGCTACTTGCAGGGGGCAAAGGTACGTTCAAATTTAATTTTATCGCTATTGTATCTGATGTCACAACGCACATCGCTATGCCTTCTAACATTATTATTAATTCTTCAGATTTTAAAACAAGAATTTTTACTGCTTTTTATAACAACACAGTTGTGCACACCGATTTGGCACTCGAGTATTTTTATATAGTAAAGTATGAAAATATTGCTGAAATTAATTTTTTATTAATAAGATATAAATAAATTTTTATAAAAAATAATATTTAAAAAAAAATACTATTTCGTATGCGATATCTTCAAATTTTTCTATTTAAAAATATTTTAAAATCTTGATATTGAAACAAAGATGTATAATTTTATATACATATGCATATATGTATATACGTATACATATATGTTGCCTTTTTATGTCTCTTAGACATTGCTTATTCAAATGCTGGAATCATTCATTATTTGTTGTTATAAATTTTATTATTGCGTGCAATAATTATGAGTGTATAAATTATTTATAGGGGTATCTACAAGCGCTCGGTATGGCACGCACAGCGGAAGTAAAAAGAGATGCCAGAATAGGCGAAGCAGAAGCTCGCAGAGATGCTCAAATTAGAGAAGCCATTGCCGAGGAACAGAGAATGGCTGCGCGTTTCTTAAACGACACGGAAATTGCAAAAGCGCAACGTGATTTCGAATTGAAAAAGGCTGCTTACGATGTCGAAGTTCAAACCAAAGTACGGACATTAGTGACGCGAAAATCCGCAATATGTTTCACGAACAATTTTTGACATAGGTATTATTTATTTATAGAAAGCTGACGCAGAAATGGCTTTTGAGTTACAAGCGGCAAAAACCAAACAAAGAATTATGGAAGAGCAGATGCAAGTAAAAGTTGTGGAGCGCAGTCAGGAGATCGCGGTGCAGGAGCAGGAAATGATGAGACGCGAAAGGGAATTGGACGCCACTGTACGACGTCCTGCCGACGCAGAAAAATATAGGTATTCGATATTACTTATAAATAAAGAACTTTTTGTTGTGCATCAATTAAGATTTGATTTTTAGATTAGAGAAAATGGCCGAAGCAAATAAATTGCGTCTTGTTATGGAGGCTGAAGCTGAAGCTGAAGCTATTAAGATTCGCGGTGAGGCAGAAGCATTTGCCATTGAAGCGAAAGCTAAAGCAGAGGCAGAACAGATGGCAAAGAAAGCTGCGGCATGGAGCGAATACAAGAGCGCAGCCATGATCGACATGATGCTTGATACGCTTCCAAAGGTACTTTTATCGTTTAAATATCTCATTAACATAACCGGAAATATTAAAATTTTAATTCATCTTAGGTTGCTGCCGAGGTGGCCGCTCCTCTTTCCCAAGCAAAAAAGATAACTATGGTTTCGAGCGGAAACGGCACTATTGGTGCGGAAAAATTAACCGAAGAGGTTTTCAATATTGTACAGCGTGTGCCAGATCTTGTTAAAAGTTTGACCGGCGTGGACATTGCAAAGGTACTCGTAAAAAACTTGTGAATATTTGCTTCATAGAAATTTAAGTCAAATTTTATCACGTATTTTCTTTCACAGTCCGTACACGCTGCGTAAATGAGAGATATTTAAACGAGCGACATGAAGAACAATTAAGTAATTTTCCTCATCTGTTCTTCAATGTACATTTATAAAAAGTATTCAGTGGATTCCTCCGTTATATATACATTTTATTTAAGTATTTTACTCTGTAGTGTGGGCCAAGTGTAATTGATCGAAATTTCTATATAAAATCGAACACTTTCACTGCCATATTAGAGTATCTGTTTAAAACGTGTGTAGCTATATGGTTTTGAATTTACTCATTACATTCGGTTTCGAGTATTACTAAGCTGGTACAAGTGATCTGATGATATTACAAAAATTTAAAACACTCTCTGTAACCTACCTCGCACAAGGAATTTCGATTCAATTTTATTCATTTTAATATCTTACTAATCCAGTCAGTGAAAGTGTGGTATAGCATTACACCTTCGCTTATTACTCATATTATTTTTATACCAATCAATTTTACGTAAGATTTTTTAACTGCTTAATATATTTTCCTAACTCGATGTATTTTTAAATAAAAAGTGTGTGCGTTGTCGAATCTCTTGAGGGCCGATTATGACGGGCCTTCCGTTTATCTAGAATTTTATGCCAATATGTGCCGAATGCAATTTCTCCAAATGTTCTATTACATGTATCTGATAAATATAACTTGTCGAGTAACTGTTTAGATTTATTAGATGAAAATATTTCATGTTTCTTAACATCGCTTAATACCGTTCAAGGTAAAAAAAGATCTTTCATATAATCCTGAAGATAAATTTATACATAACATTTGGCGCGAGCATTCTATTTTCTGTATTGACAAAAATAAAAAAAAAATAATATATTTTATCCCACGTTTATATGCGTACGAAAGTCTTAGAGATCACTGTGATCCAATCAATCATTTATATGAATCATAGTTGTAACTTTAAATAAAAGTCTTATAACTAAATGACCATGTAAAGAGCTTTAAACAAATATATGTTCGATTTTGTGTAAAACTGACACACAATTAAATAGTTACGAGCACACTCACGTGTTTTTGTTATCTTATTCATTACACATATATATTCGCAATAATTTTAGAAACGAGAATAAAAAATAATGCGCGCTCTGTAGTCTAATTAGTCTAATAGATAAAAAAAAAAAAAAGACTCGTAGCTTACTATGTTACGTTTTATTTCTTTGACAGCTGATGTAAAGATACGCGATGCTAATTTCGCGTTAATTATTTTAGAAGAAATTTTATTAAAGATATAAGGGGTAATTTCTTTTTCGCAGCTGAAACTATTTTTGAAAATAATTGCAAAAATAGCTGCTGACGCTTAATATTGCTTTATTACTGCAATACATTATTTTTTTTAAACAAACTATTCGCAGAGAGTTTGCTTTAAAAGAATCAAACAAATCATTCACCACAGCTAGAAGTATTCGGGGTGAATTTAAATAATTTACATACTTTGGGGACAAAATGTGACTTAGTTCAACATAGTATGACGATCGTAAATATTCCGCCTCTGTTCTCGAACCTGACGCTTCCACTTGTCTTGTTGGTGTCCAACACGATTTAAAACATTACCTCTTTCTCCCATTGGATGAGATGTTCCAGGTGCGATAGACGAATCGTCCTTTATAATAAAATAAAAAGAGCAGAATGAGCATACTACACACACTTGAATACAAATCAAAAAAAAAAAATACAAGGCCAAAATTACATTATGCATTTACCTCTTCATTATTATGTTCATGATAACCAATATTCACTGAAGCTTTGTGTATCCGCTTATTCAGCAATGGATCCAGACAAATTAAGAACAACATATAAATTACTAACAATGAGATAACCCATATAACTATTATCACTACAATCTGCAACATAAAATTTTTATCACATTATAAGATCATTAGAAAAGCAGTGCAGAGTTTATCAATAGAAAAATACATACCTTAATGATAGTAGTATTTCTATTTTCATACTTGCAGTCACATCGAGAGCAAAACACTTCCTCTTTACCCTTTATTTGATCACCAAGTTGTGGCAGGACAACATTTTCGCACTTGCTGCAAATTATAACAAATCGACAATAATTGAGAGACAAATATCACATAGTGTGGGCGCATAATGCAAAAGAATTGTTGATCAATCTCAATGCATGCATTTTTACGCGTTCAAGCGGAATTACCATTGCAATGGTGGGACGTTTATAATGTATGTGGAACGCTCCGTCGACTGCGTCGTGTTTATAACGGAGGAGAGACTTGGGCAAATGCACTTGCATCTCTTGTCGTCATACTGTGCCTGGAATCAATCGCAGTTGTTAGATAAAAGCGTCCGGGTTCCCAGTGGAACAGAATATCGCGAGAAAGTGCGCTCTAACCTCAGACCGTTGCGACAGGTAGACGACGATGATTACCGCGACGGCAAAGACGTGCTTTAGCATCGTGCTCTTCTCATCGGTAAAAAAAAACGTAATCCCCGTAGGTGCGACACGCAATCACATGTGACGGCGATTAGGGAGTGCGCAAAGCTCTCGTTAAAAACATAATACACCAAGTTGTCAAACAGTCACCGTTCACTTTTAATCCTCCTCTTATTGCCAAGTCGAAACCACGAGATAGTACAGGGAGAATTAACGAGATGGAGCCTACGATCATGCAACAACTACTGGAATAGAATTTTGCAAAGTTAATAATTAAACAATGCTCACGCTTCGCGTGCACGTCATTATAATTGGAGGCATTAATTAATTAGAATTTTTTTATTACCCCAAAAAACCGAAGTTGATTCGCGTCGCGAACGGGAATAAAAAACCGCGTCTTCGAAGCCGTGCAAGTAATTCAGTTGCTCGGACATTTCGCGCCTCTGTTCTTGGTCGGTAAAAGAAATTCGTTGCGGACGACGATGACCAAGTCGTGGTTCTATCGGTACATTTAATGTCAATGTAAAACTTCTCGCTGTCCATGCGTTATGTTCGTGTCAACTGACCAATAATTTTGTAAGTGCGCTTTGTTTCGTCGCTTGAAACGTATTACTCGAAGCAGCGGGAGGCTTTGATTCTAAGGCGGTGCCGAAGTAACGCGTAGAGCGAACCGTTCTCTGTACACTAAGGTTCATTCGGAGGTTATTAGCTCGCCCGATTCGTCGCGGCGTTTACGCGTACACGAGATAACGTGTCCTTTTGTCGTAACAAAAGCTGTACTATCGGAGCGTAGTCATGTACAGCTAAACGAATATTAATTGCATTTTACAGTTAACCGTACGTGTCTATTTGTTCATGCTGAAGCGTCGTCAAACCGAACTGTCAATGTACTGTCAATTGTATTATTTTTATGAGAATTAAAAGCGAGCAATTTTCGCATTTATCTCTCCATTCATGGTGCAAAAAATATCTTTCGATCGAGAGAAACTCAATCTTACATATAATGTAATTATTATAAATATAAGCGCTTAATATACAAGCAGTACAAATAATTGTAATGGGTATTAGAAGTTGTCTTTCTTTCTTTGTAGAATATTAATTGGGGCAATGGGTGCAACGCCGAGTCGTTATGAGGATCTCTCCAAGAATGTACACCTGGGAAGATTTTGTGGGAAGGAGAGCATACTTGCAAATGATCCATTCTGGAGTATGTTTCTTTCTTACAACATAAGACCACCAATCACAAGAAATGATCAAATAGAATTGGATTCTCGGTTAGATTTGTCATGCCAACAGTTGCTTGTTAATAATTTAACTACTGGCAATTTTGGTACTTTGATACAAATAGCTTTGGTACGCATCAATGAACTACTAGCACCTGTACAAAATCAAAGGTAAGCATTTATTTCTTTTTTATTAACGTTTGACTGTAGTATTAATTAAATAGAAAAAAAATTTCTTTTTTCTAAAATGATACATTGTGTTATTCACAGCATAATATCAGCATGGCAAACCTACAATGCATTATTTGCTGTGAGGTGCATTTTGAAGTATCTTATTGAGACAGTTGGTGAAGAACAAATGCTAAATCATATTGAAGCACCACAAATAACGAATGAAGCACTTCCTTATAGATTGACATATTTTATTGAAGCATTAATAGAACTTATTACTAATGTACCTTTATGGTGGGTGAAAACAATTTATATATTTTTTAAATATTTCTAAAAAGGCTACAAATATTTGTATCTTTTTTTTTTTTCACAGTGAATTTACATATGTCGTTCATTTGGAGGCAATTAATTGCTTGCTTGTACTTCTCTCGGTACAATTATTTTCTCAAACTGCAGCTGAATACAGTAAAGTGTATAGGATAGCGATGCGTTTAAATCAACATGCCCCTGCTATGGTGTGTACTCTGTTACATAACTTTATCCAACAAGAACACGCTCCTCCGGGATTATTGACGCAACAATCCGGAGGCAGTATTGTATTCAGTATTGCCGGTAAATATGACAATGTAACAAAATATGACAGTTTATTTTATAAAGTATTAATATGAAGTATTATTTTAGCGGGATTGTGGAATGTAATAAGAATGGGCATAGGTAGCAGTTCGAAAAATGTACAGGTCGCACATAACGGTATTGCTGAGGATGAAGAAAGAAAACGTGACACGGAAACTCCGCTTGCTAGTCAATCCCTATTACTTTTACTGGTTTTATCGAATCATTGTACTGCTATACAGAATCCATATAGAAACGCGCTTTTCTCTTTTATAGACATGCAAGGTAAAGCAGATTTTGTTCAAGACTTCTGAGTTTCTCGGCGTACATCGCATAAATTAAAATATATTTTGTTACAGAAGATCATACTATATCGCAAGGACAAGTGACGGATACCTTCAAATTTAATCTAAATAAATTATATAGTACGATTTGTAAGATACCAAATACGGATGAAGTAACGCTTTTGCTTTACATGCTATTACACAGAAATTCAAGTGTGAAACAAGATATAATGAGAAGGCCTGACATACAATTATTGGCAAGTAGTTTGTAAAAGCATGTGCACATATATATATATATTTTTTTTATTAATATTGGATAATTTCGTATTATTTTTTTGTTCACAGGTAACTCCGATATTACAAATATTATACCATGCGCCGAACAATACATCCCATCATATTTATATGTCTCTCATCATCCTACTAATTTTGAGCGAAGACGAGACGTTCAATAAACGAATACATGAAATTGTAAGTATCAATACTTTGTACAAATATCATCTTGTAATAATGATTGTCATAATTAAATTTTTTTTTTTTTAAGACGCTTAAAGGTGTAACATGGTACACTGAAAGATCGATAAGTGAAATATCATTAGGCGGTCTTTTAATTCTCGTTGTGATACGCACGATACAATATAATATGTTTAAAATGAGAGTGAGTGTAATATTTTTATTTAAAATATTCGAATCTTCATAAAATATAATATTTTTTATTATTTTTTAGGACAAATATCTTCATACAAATTGTCTGGCCGCTCTCGCTAACATGTCGGCCCAATTCACATCCTTACACCCCTACGTTAGTCAGAGGTTGTTGAGTTTGTTTGAAACTCTTGCGAAAAAGCATGCACGGTTAGAAGCAAAAATTTTAGAACAAACGCAATTGACAACTCTTCCTCCCAAGGATAGTATCGTCCTTAATACGACTATTGATACGACTATTGACTTAACAATTAATACTTCTAAAAAATCTGTTGAGGCGTCCACAGTAAATGTTGTTAGAAATCAAAATTTGGTAAGTTATATTAAGCCATTCTATATTTAATATTTATTAATTAATTTTATTTAATATAATGTTAATTTTTTTTTTTTTTCAGATTCAAGACTTAACTATACTTGAGGAAGTTTTACGGATGGTGCTAGAAATTATAAATAGTTGTCTAACTCATAGACTCGCACACAATCCGAATTTAATTTATACTCTATTGTATAAAAAAGATGTCTTTCAACCATTTAGAACACATTCTGCTTTCCAAGACATCGTACAAAATATTGATTCAGTAAGTTTTTACTTTAAAATTACGAACAATTATTGTATGTGTTAATATTTCAATATATTTTTAGGTAATTAATTTCTTCTCGTATAAATTGGAACAAAAGGATCAATCACAATTAGGAGTTACTCAAGTATTAGCCACTATCCGACAAGGAACTTTAGAGTGGCCAAGAGATCGTTTAAGGGTATGTAAACGATGTTACAGATTATTACAAAAATGTTCGTATTTTTATTATAATGTTAAATTATATATACGTACTCTTGTTTGTAGAAATTTCCGGAGTTGAAGTTCAAGTATGTTGAAGAAGAACAACCAGAAGAATTCTTCATCCCTTATGTGTGGAGTGTCGTTTGCCAAGGAGCGTTGTTGCATTGGAATGCAGAAAATATTAAACTATTTCCTACCAATAACGGCGAAGCAACTATAATAGTTTGCTGATATTCAGATGAGGGGTGCATTGTATTATAAATACTTAAAACGATAACAGATTAATATGTAAAACTATAAATTTACAATAGAAATGGTCACAAAACTAAAAATCAATTTTCTTTTAAATGGATGAAAATGGACATTTAATCGAAACTAAAAATTAAAAATGTATGCAACAAAGAGTATAATTTATGACATCGAGTATGGCATAAGAGTATTACATACGATGTAATCTTATAATAAGCAACTTAATAAAATTTTGTATAATTTCGTAATTAAATATATATACCGATTGGAAATACTTTTTAACAGAAAAATGAAATCGCATTACTAAATTACACATAGTGGTGCAATTAAAATGGCACGCAAGCTCAGTTTCGACTTGCGACTTATTTGTAGATAATTATTGGTAAAATTGAGTTCCCTCGTTAAGTTGAATATAATATTTATATAATTCTGTTATACACATTGTATATATACATGTGCAAATAATTTTTATTTAATATAATATATATATATACATCTAATAAAATCTTTGATATTTATAAATGCCACGTTTTATTTCTTCAAAACGCACGTTTAACGTAAACTGTAAGATCCATTGAAGTGGGACGTAGGAAGCTTCTAATATGTGAAAGGGCAACGTAGGGGTAATGAAAGTAACACCCTGTCCATTTTTAACCGGCAGGTTATTAGAAGATTGCAAGAATGATTTATTTGAAAATATTTCAGGCATATATAAATTCATCTTACTCCGAGCCCTTGTCGAACTATCTTAAAATTCGTCAATTACCTGCCGGCTACATAATGGACACATGTCGAATGTACATCTTTATTAAACAAATACAGTTGACGTCTTAATGTTATTTATAATGTCGTTATAGATAGTATTTCATTTTTCCTAGCCTGTGCAGCGTGTATATGCGGCCGCGCGTGATCTCGTGTTGTGTACGTGTGTGTATAGTTAATATACTATTGCTATAATAATATACTTCTCATTTTTGTCTCGAACGATCTTTCAGTTTGCAGAGTTAACAAGATAATTTGACGTTTCTGTGCGTCGCGGTGCAGACGCGCCGAGTAACTCAGTGTGTCACGTTAAAATTAAAGACTCGCTTAAAGTCATAAACATTGCCTTAGCCATACGTAACGTTACGGCTCGAAACGTGTGTGCTTAGCGTTACAGATAGTATTTTTTTTTTTTTATTTTTATTATTTTTTTTTTTTCCTTTTAATTATTTATCCATAATAATTAAATCCCTTAACTGTAATATACTATACCGTTACTTAATCTTATTAGTTAACACACAATCAATCTGCGATGGGAGGGAATTTAGTCGGCACGTAACGATATTCCGCATTACGGCCTAGCTAATCAGTAGTCGATTTATTTCACTCATTACGCATAGCGCAACTTACCTTTTCTCTTGGTTTTTTTTTTTTTCTTTTATTGTTTGACATCCGATCGTGTCGCTGCTACGCGCTATTTCTTCCGTGTAGTTCTTTTTCTTTAATAGTGTCGCGTATAACGAGAAATAACAACGAGAAATCCTGGAGCGAGCGATCGGTGTTTTATGAGAAATATATATAATACACGTGATACACGCTCTACATGCTTTTTATAGCTTGGATGCACTTTTTAGCTTATTCGATTTCAATAACTCCCGGAATACGGAAAAATGAATCACTCGGAATATATACCCAGCAATCTCATTAATGAACTTCCTGCTATCAATTTGAATTCGTTCTACTAAAAACTATCAGTACATCAATTATAATCCGAGCGCTCTGTAAAAAAAAAAAAAAAAAAATACAATAAAAAATGTATAAAGAAAAATAAATTTGACGAACGAAAAATTCGACCGAATTGCGTTCGCGTGGGAAAATAATAAAAAAAAAAGTTTTACCGCATATCCCCAAATTTCGCGAATCGCCGAAAGATTAATAATGCCTATCTCTTTAACATTTCTCGCTCGACACTTCGAGAAGAGACGGGGCGAGCTGAAGACAAACGATCAGACGGCAATGGCACGGTCGTTCGCTCCACGGAGCGTTATAATTTCTCGATTTATACACGCGCGCGTGATCGCGCATTTATACATGCACGTTTTTTCACTGTCGCCGCATCGGGATAAGGTATGCGTGTATGTGTGTGTGTATGCACGTGGGATATGTACGTGTACGTGTAAAAGTCGATACGCGTCGGTGGCGGCGGGCGTGTAATATGCGCTGAAGAGAGATTCCCACCCCTCGCCTGATCGTGACAGACGAAGGGTGGTTCTCCTCCCCGCGGGATTTCGGAAGATAAGATTTGACGCGTTACTCAGATTTATCCGAGCCCTCTTGTTCCGTTCTTAAGATCGAAAATATTTCCTCTGACTGTCTTGAGCGAACGGCACATATGTGTGTACGTGGAATTTACCGCGGCGACGATGGTCAGCGTATGACGCTATCTTGATGCGCATCGATCCTCACACGAAAACCATAATTAATGATATCGCGAGGCGCCAGCCGCTGAGAACCACCGGGAACTGAGGGAGAGAAGTCCCACTTACCACCCATTATTTTTTCCTCCGTCCACCCTTTAGGCCCAGGGGGTGGTGATCGAGAAGACGGAGAGAGAAGTCGTGGGTGATAAGCGGGACCGTTCTCTCCCTCAATTCTTGATGGCTCTCAGCGGTCGGCGCTTTGCGGTATATTAACTATGGGTTTCGCGTGAGGATCGACGCATATCACGATAGCGTCATACGCTGACCACCGTCGCCGCGGCGAACCTCATATCTGCTTCTCAGTGTACGTGTGCGGGTTGTGTGTTTGTCTGTGTGGGTAGATGGGCGAGACGAAGACGTGGGGAAGAGTACGTATAATTATATACGTAGACATACATACATACACGGGGGTATCTGTGCATATGCATACGTACACGCTCTAGCTGGCTACAAAATACAATGGTACGTTACAAATTCATATTTTTCATTTTTCTTTTTTTTTTTTCCTTTTCCCCTCTTTTTTTCCCATTACTCTTCCCACTTTACCCCTTTACATCGTCGGTTGCAAACAGCTTAGATATCTTTTATATATAATATATATATTATATAATAATATCATCTAGTTGGTTTTGTTTTCTGCGTAGTTCCTTTTATCTTCCCCGTTTAATTAAAGTGATTAAGTACATCTTTAGAGCGGACGCGGCGCACTCGATTGGATTCACGCTGCGAATCACTTCTCGTCTCATTGATTTCCTGATTTCTATCGATCGCGAGGGACCTTCGGCCACCCGACATCTCGCTCGCAATAACGAAAGAGTCGCTCTCGCAGGCGCACGAGCATCCCTTATTTCATCACGCTCGGGAAAACGTCGTGTCGCCGCACATATTTCCCTCTTCGCATAATATTAAATCACGTACACAGAAAGACCGCTCGGGATCTTGCGTAACTTGAGCCACGTGTTGCTGCCGATTTCGAGTCATTTGTGCGCCAAGATTTCGATCGAAGACGCTTTCTTCCGCGAGGCAAATATTTTCAGATAGGGAGCACCCCGCTGGCGAATCGTCGGAGCGATAAGAATAGAGGCGATAACGCGCCGGAGGAACTGTCTCGCGTAAATAAGGGAGATGCGCCGTGCGCGTGCGATATTTTCCCCACATTTTTTTCCCTTTTTTTTTTTTATTTTTCGTTACACCGACATCGCGCTCATTCGACGCACCATCGACGAAGAAAAGCGAGCGTGGGGTTTGTTTTACGATGTCGCGTGCACGACGGTCAAATGAAATGGGAATCCCAAGTAGCTCTCGAACTGTTTAATTCGCGATGCACTTACGCTCGAGGATTAAGCATACAAACGCGTGTGCACACATTTACGTAAGCTAATTTAGACACACTCGTGAAGGCCAGATCCTTTCCCGAATTCGGTCCTCGCGACGCACTTCCTGGGTTGGAAGGCCGTCGCCGAGCGACCTGGCTGATTTCGATTGATTGTTACCTTCTCACATCGTGTTTGCGACTTTTATTCGTCTCACCTTTCCTTTTATAAAATACGAGATTATGTTACGAGATTCGCGTTGCAGGGTGATAAAATCGCGTTAAGAGAAAAACACTAGAAAAAAGAAAGACAGTACAAAAGCAAGCGTACACGCCGGTATTTTATTATTTTATATAAGTGTATATATGCGATCTGGTGTAGTCAGGAACAGATAAACGATCATGCACGTCTCTGTTTGTCTTTGTTCTTTCTTATTTTTTTTTTTTTTTTTTTTTTTTTTCTTTTTCCCTTTTCTTTCTGATAGTCGCCGAACTCCGCTTTCTCGTTTGGAGCAATCCGAATTCTCGATCGAAGTATCTGATTTCGTGCGAGTCGGAGAAATGCGTAAGAGAGGGTGCGGGTGTTGGGTGACCCTCCTCGGGAACCGTAGATGGGAAAAAAAAAAAGAAACCTATCCCCCGAGAACGAGAAAGAAACCTTTACGAAGTCGCGACGTTTCGCGGATCGCCCAGGTTGATAAGGCGAGACTTCTCAAAAAACATTTTTTTTTTCCTTTTTTATTTCATTTTTTTTTTTTTTTCGACGAATCCCTTATAAAAATGATATGATATGCTCATTGGAAAAATAAATTGTTCATTATAGTTCCCTATATGAATATAGATATATCCGTACGCGAGTTATTCGGTACTGATGGTGCCTCCGCATTCGTACGATTCGGTATAATTCTAGATTTACGCCAACACAGAGACGCACACATGCACGCGGGATACGTTCATTATTTCGCGGCGATAACGGATGCGCAGCCGTCGTGTCACCATTTCGATAAAAGGGAGGGAGGGAGAGAGAGTTTAATGTACCTCACGATGGGATCATTGCACGTGTGTGATACGTTTTCCGACACGGAACCATCGACAGGTATTGTGCATCAGAGCCCGTGACAGCCCGCCGGACGGCGGCGCGTCGCCCGGAAACGACGTCCCGGCCAAAGCCCTTTCGTTACCCGACGAACGCACGTCCGACCCTTAACTTTGCGCCAGCAGTTAAACGTTTAAATACAACCGGGACTTTGTGCAATAGCGCGATTTCGGTTTGGCAGGAGTGTTACTTATGCAAAAGCTGAAATCGTTTGACGCGGCAAGCCGCGCGGTGCCGCGTGGAGGGTTTTTAAACGCGACGAGGCAGGGTGGACCCGTCACCGGGTCGGGGTGTTGTGGCGGAAAAAAAAAATAGAAAAAAAAAGAAAAAAAAAAAAGGAGAAAGATAATCAGATGCAGTTGAGATTCGCTGTATAAAGTATATAATACGAATTCAGCGCGCTGCTTGCTTAAAAGGCACGTAAAAGCATTAGTTTTCTCCGTGAAAAGAGCGATTGCACGATACGACACGTCGGGGGTGAGATTAACGGGAGAAGCACGCTCGATGGCTTCTCCAGCCGCTGCGCATTACTTTAGAATAATCGTCTACTACTCGAGACGAAACTCTCGCCGCGGAATAATGAATGGACGCCCGGTGCATGTGTATGTAGAGCACGTGCGTGTCGCGCACACATAAACCGAGGTACACGGTTAATCGCCGTTAATTCGTCAAACGCTCATAAGAAAGTCAAGACTCGGTACAAGGGAAGCAAACGATCCACCCCTCGAGCGGCTCCTTCACGTGTCGAGTAATTTTTAATTAATAATTAGAAATGAATATTTATACCGAAGAAAATTACACGGCACGTGAAGCCTCTGCTGGCGAGCAGGTGGATCGTCCCTCGTGCCGAACATTTCGCCGAGCGTTCGCGATTTAATGGCCGACTAAGTTGTTTTATCAAACGCGCCGTTTCAGTATGCGACACGATTACGCATTATATACGGATATGACGCCGATTATCTTAACTGTTGAAGCACTAACATGAGATGCGTGGCAATGTCCTTACTTCATTTTCCGCAAATCTATCAAGGAACATTGTGCAGAAAGAAAAAAAAAAAGAAAAAAAAAACAATCAAAGACGACTTAAAATTAAGAAAAAAAAAATTAAAAAAAAAAAATTATATATATATGTATATTCGGCAAGCATCGTATGGCCCAGGCTCAGCCCGATTTACGCGCTGCAACGAAGCGAATAGCATCTTCGTGTCTACCACGCGCGTTTCGCCGCCAGTATGTTAATTTACGTCAACTCGTGCCACGAGCACTTTTGATCAAAATATGAAAGACACGATTATTGCGAAAGAATTACATTCATGAGATCAAATGCACCTTAGATAGATGAGAAAGCTTAGTCGAGAAGACGAGGAAGAATGTAGAGTCGGCTCAGCTCTATTTCGCCTTGGTTTCTTTTTTTTTTTTTTTTTTATTAATAACTATGCTACCGGGCCGTCCTGCTTATAATAATAATTATAGAAATAATAATAATAAAACAACTTTTGATAAAGTGGCTGGATGTAGCCGTAGCGATTAGTAATAATAAAATAGCGATAATCGTATGTAGATTAAAAAGGAGGAAAAAGATAGTTAGGAGTATAAAAAAAAAAACAAAAAAAAACAAAAAAAAAGAGTTCCCTTGTCCTACTACTACCAATGATGAGTCAAGAATATAAATTAATAACTGCCGTAAATATTCCCGTCGGACGTATTTCCGGCGGGACTTTAAGTATCTCTTGCGTGTATCTCCGATTCTACCAAACATCAGCGACATGTGTTCGTAGGTAGAAAGAGTTAACTATTTCGATAAAGCGTCCCGCACTCTTACAGGTTCTTTTTCATTTTTTTTTTTTTTTTTTTTTTTTCGACACTTAAGACGAGTACTAACTGAATGCCGTTTTACATCGTTACCTCATCGATTACATCGACGTCATCTACGAGAGAGGATGAGAGGGCGGGGGAGGGACGGATAGTACGATAACGCTTCTCGCGCAGTAAAGAGGGACAATAATCGTTTAGAGAATCGATCGAGCGATGCGTGTGGTGCGGCTTAGAACGTTAAATATTATTCTATATTCTGAAGATTGGAAAAGTGTTCGGAATTGACACGCCGACTGAAGCATCTCGCGCGGAGACCCGGTCAGCGTCGACTTCCCGATTTGCACGCGTGCTGTTTAATTGAGACTTGGAACTGTGATCGTACCGAAATATAATCGCTTAAAATGTTAAAAGTGAAACTCGCGTTATTCTTCGCCACTCCGCTTCGCTTGTTTTTTTTTTTTTCTCTCGTACAGAAAGCGTAATATTCTAATCCCTTAACGACGCGCGAGAGAACCTTTGAGAAACTGATTCTTTCGGACACAAAGTCGCGCTCGACGAGAGGCATCCGTACACGATAATCCGAAACTTTTTTTCTCCCACAGATTGAACTCGTAAGCCGCCGATAACTGTGCGAGGAAATCTTCGGCGCGGAATATTACCGAGACGCGCTCGGCGAACATTGCGCGGTCGCGCGCGGCGAGAGAAGAAACGACATACGATGGAAAAATTTTTGCAAGTGGCACGCGGCCAGTACTCCTCTTAGTATCACACGAAGAAAGAGGGGTGTGTGAATGCTCAGTGTAAAGATAGTAGAGTGATTTAAACGTCACGATGATCCCACTCCAAATCGTGCGGCGAGTTGTGGCGGCGGTGGCGACCGTTGCTCAGATCGCAGTCGTTCTCGCAGTCGGAGCTGTCTAGGTCGTCGTCTCGGAACGAGCCATCCTCGGAATCAGAGCTGCCGGAGTCGTCCACGTCCTCGTCCCGTTGGCTCTGGTGGTGTTGATCGTGTTCCGTCAACCTGTCCATCGGATTCACGGTGATGGCGAGAGCGGAGTCGTCCCAGGCCATCTCTGTCTCGGCAGCGAGCTCGTCGCCGGCGGATCGTCGTCGTTTGGCCGCTCCACGCACCCGCGCAGCACCCACCACCGCCATCAGCAACAGGAAGCCGATGCAAGCCGCGGCGACAATGGTTACGGCGTGGCTGCCGCCAGTGCCACTGATGGTCCTGCTGCCTTCGCGAAGCGCGGCCGTAGCGTATTCCTCCGTTAGATCGGCGTGATGCGGCGAGAGTTGCGCGTGACCTGGTGCCGGCTCGACGATTCTGGCGATGGGCGGCTCTCCGGGTGTCGTGTGCGGCGGAACGGTCGTCTTCTCCTTGGGATGAATCACGGCCAGCGTTTGGACGTATTCGTTGCTAGCGAAGCGACCGCTCAGTTCGGAACAGGTGAGTTTGAAGACGCGATCGAGATAATAAGCCGGCTTGCGATTCGTGTACATAATGAGACGGATGAGTTGCTGGTAGTTGTAAGGTGAGTCCGCGCCGGAGAGGACGACGCCGTCCCGATCAACGCGCGCGGAGATATCGTGGAATGCGAGCAGAGCGTCACCAGGGAGTCCCAGACTCTCGTGATCGGGATTGAGGCTCGGGTAGACGCTGACGGCGCAGGCATCCAGCCGGGCAGCTGTTCCGGCGGTGACGCGCGCGTCGGGGAACACGCGTACTCCCAAGCGAAAATCGGCGTATTCCCGGGCCACGTAACCGGTGCCGTTGACGGTGATGCCCGGTCGAGGAGGCGGTAGCACGGTGACGTAAGACTGCACGGTCGGTACCGGTAGAGGCGTACTTTCACTGCCCTCGCAGACGATCGTTGTATCGAGACGGAAATTACGGCGACCGGGCGTCGGGAAGCGTCGGGTGTTCGAGTAACCGATGCGGCGCAACAGGGTCTCCACATTCGTGCGGTTGTCGCCGTCGATGCGCACCTCGGTCATATCAGAATTGGTCAGCAGTTGTGTACCCGGCTGCAACAAGTCCATCGGCGGCACGTGTATGCCTTCCTGGCACCGCCGCAGGCACGAGAGCACTTCTGGTTTCTCGTTTCGGCCGACTAAAACGGACAGACCGGCGAGATAGCCCCGGAAATGATGTTTGGTTTTGTTCTCGGAACCCTGCCAGCACGCCCCGACCACGAGGGTGGTATTGACGCCCTTGGCCGGGTGCAGGGGCCAGTCGTCGATGACCTCGGGATTCTTCTCGTCGGACCGCCACTCCTCGCCGTCGACGTACAAATTGACACGCGGGAAGTCCACCTGTACCGCGAAATGATGCCACTTATCGTCGCATACCTGGCCGATTTTCCAACGCCATTCAGCGGCGCGGAAGATGTTGGGATCGCCCTCGGAGAAGTCGCGTCGCAGCAGCAAAATCAATCTGCAGTTCCTTATGAACAGGGCGTAATGGTGCCTATTCATCTCTGTAATTGAAACGGCGGGGCGTTAGTTGCACCTTTCGTGACGCCCGCCGCCGCGCGTAATAAAGCGTTGAGACGCGCGACGGCATTAAGGAGAGATTTAACGCGAAAGGGTAGAGAAGCCGGGTGGGACAGAACGAGGGGGAGAGAACGTTTATAACCGAGGATTACACGTCGCCCATGGAGACCGGTCGGCATTTAGAAAGATTTGTATTTCAGACCGGGCTAGATAGGATATTTGAGTTAAACTCTTCGCGCGAGGCCGAGCAAGCGTACGACGACCTATATAAGCGCGCTCGACCTGATTTCTTGCCAAAATTCATTCCGTGCAAGGATTAAGCCGCTTTGTTTGAAACTTGACGATAATACCCCGGCGTTTCCGCAGAGTGAACGTGTATATTTTAACGCTTGGCCGCGCGCGCTCCCGCCGGCGCGTAATGCATTCTGCTACATCGGTGAACACCGCTTGACATCGGAACGACTGGTGGCTTATCAGCTGTTTAAAATGATTATTGTTTCTTCCGGGAGCGAAGGAATATGGAAATTATTAAGTTCATTGCTCGCTTCTCGCTTTAAAATCAATTAAAAACCTTCCAGATTAAATCTTTACGATACACGGAGACAACAGCCAATTAAACTTTTAATATCGCAAACATTTTTATACCGTTATTTACTTCATCGAGTTAAAAAGTTGTTTTTGTCGACGGGTATCTTTGACGAAAGAACGTTTATCGATAAGAATAACAAAAACGAGATATTAAACGAATAGAAAAATTATCTGGCGGATTAACGTTAAAAAAATTAATCGTGCAAAACGATGAACTGGCTCGAATGTTAAAGATACATTTCAGTCAAAGCGCCCAACTTAAACGTTTATAAGAAGTTATTAATTAAAAGTGGATAACTTACTGTGATCGTCAGCGGCGCACAAAATATGCTCTTTGACATGCGGATCTTGTCGCGGGCGTGGCCGATGCTTGACCCAGACGCCGACGGTGAACTTTTGCGCCAGGCTGTGTTCCAGGACGTCGTTCGGCACGATCGCGGCCGAGTCGACGCCGTCGAACTCGAAGATCTCGTCGGCCTCTCTGCCTTCGTCCCGGGAAAGGGCGGCCGTCCAGGAGGTCGTGGGGCCCGGGGTCGGCAGCAGGTCGACGCTGTCCCGCGAGGCGCCGCACAGCTTCCGCTGGCTGCGAACCCCGTAAGTGTCGCGGTCGCAGCCTTTGCCGATGTGATCGGTGGCCAGAGTCAAGGTGGCGCGGACATTCCGCAGGATGCAGGGCGCGTCGCAGAGGTCAAGCCGCGCCGAAGGTAACAGAGGCTGGGAACCGACCCCGGCGGCGTAGTCCACTCTCTCGGGGACACCGCGCCATCCGGGTGCGCACACGCGATTCACCTTGACCGTCACCATCGCCGGCGCCGACTGCTTCATGCCGCAGTCGTAAGCGACCACGCTGAGTATGTAGTTGTGGGATCGCTCGTAATCCAGAGGCTCGGTGTTGCGGATCGCGCCCTCGTTGTCGATGATGAACGGCTGATCGGCGGTGAGAATCTCGTACTTGCAGACGTCCCCGAACTTCGGCGTGCAGTCACGGTCAGAGGCCTCGACGCGGACCACTTCCTCGTAGAGGCGACCTTCGTCCACGGTGCTGACATAGGCCGGCTGGAGGAACTGCGGCGCATACTCGTTGACGTCAACCACAGTAATGTGAACCGTGGCGCTGAAATTGAAGTAATGCACGTGCATCTCAAGGTCTATTCTCCTATACAGATAACGGATGCGTCGCAGAAGCGGCGGACATACATGCGTGACGAAATGCCTAGATTCTTCGAATCGCCGCGTACCTCTCCGCGTGCTCGCGATATTAATATATTCTCGCACTTGTATTTTTCCGGAAGATCCGCGCAATTTTTCCATAAACTTCAGATGGAATTGGGAAGTAGAAAAAAGGAAAAAAAGAAAAAAAGAAAAACAAATAAAAAAATTCAAGTTACGCAGATGCGCTGCGCCTTAACAAGTAATGTTAAAATGTTCACTTCCAGCCAGCAGAAAAAATTATTTCGACTGTTCCGAAAATAAATTACAACCGTGGAATTTCCATTACGACCCTCCACAATGAATTTAAAAGGGCTTATTTCCCCAGCCGTAAAGATTACTTTAATAACTTTCGCATCGAGATAATTAGCTATTTCACGCCGCCATAGATACGCTTATCTTCGTAATGGATTTAATTGTAATGGTTTTTCGAATTAAGGATAATTCGATGCGCCATAAAAGCGACGCGACGACGATGGAGGAAGCGATCTATTTTGATATTTCCGCGGTGCCGTAACGGAAGAATGTATTTTATCTCGCGCGCCCGACGGGAAAAGATTTAAAAGAATTACAGCAAATACTGTCGATATACTTAATGTAAAACATTTATGTGACAGTGCTCGCTTGCAGCAATATCGGAAATTTAATACGCAGCATACAACGGGAAAGTCAATAATGCGATACCGCGGAGACCTGCACGTGTGAGAGAAAAGAATTGAATTTCGACTCGGAATTGTTTCGTTACCAAAAACACGCGTTCAAACGGCGACCCGTTCGGGTTACACGCTCGAAATCTATTTACGTTGGAAATTTTAGACACGGTGCAACCAATGCTTCCGAGCCGGTGCTCTAAAAAATCCGCTAAACACACCGTTAAATAATAATAAATTATTTGAACCCTTCACGCCCGCACGCCGACCCGTTTTGACTTGTCCATATTAATATCATAATAATGCGCCTGATGCACGGATACATCGATACCCTAATTGGAAATTACGACGTGTACTTCGGCGGCCGAGGCACGCGATAATCAATCGATTAGTCCTACCCGCGTCGCAGCGAAATTTTTCTTCTAACGTCGTTTGTGTTCTATGAAAAATTCACCGCGAAATCTTTTATATATATATATATAAAAGCGTCGTGTGTTTCACGTATGTATATACGAAATGTTTCACTATTGATCTGCCAGTCGTTGGCGGTGATTCGGCGAGGTGAGACAGAATGCCGAGACAGAAACAGGACAGACGTCACGCTAGTTTTTCATAGATAATTTATCCCTGGCCCGCCGCTCTCTCTCTCTCTCTCTTTCTCTCTTTCCGCTTTACTCGAAAATTTTACCTCGCGCCGTATAATTCTTGTCTCACCCTCTCAGGTCCACAATACATTTTATTAACTGACGCGATCGCGAGCGTAAAAGTTTTATTCCGAGGGACGTGTAGCATTTATCGAGGCGAAAGATCGGGAGCAAACACGAACGGACGCGAGGGAATAGTCAGCAGTTATCGTTTCAGACGGGCGTGAAATCGCACAACCTCGTAATGAGAAAATTTGTGCACTCAGACTGGGAGAGTTATTTCCTCATTTGGCCGATACAGGCCGTGGCATAGAACAGCGCGCGCGGGCCAAAAAAAAAAACGGAAAAAAAAAAAAAAAAAAAAAAAAAAATTGGTATTGTGCTGGCGCGACGTGCGATCCGATGACCCATTTTCGCAAAATGACTTATTATGAACTTTAACTGCAGATAAATACAGGGTAAGATGATACATTTCCGATATGGCGCGGGCACGTCCTTTTTCCATGCCGCGATATAATTTGAGATGATAACGTGAAGGACGCGTGCATACGTATAATTTAAGAAATATTAAACTGCCATCGGATTTAAATTACGAACGTAACGAAAAACGGCAAATATTATAAAATTAAATATTTAATTTCTTTTTTTTTATATATACTATAATGCACGCGTTTCGTGTTTCTATTTCCTTTGCTCTACGATAAACGCATAATATAAAAAATATAATAAATTTCATACAAGTATTCTGTTATTCCGCGTTTCGCAAATTTACCTGATAAAATTTTCCGCCTGTTTTTATTCCTTTTTTTTTTTTTTATACATGCGAAATTTTGTTTTAAAAACATAAAGTTCTATTTATTTAATTAATCTATGAAATGTATATTATCCCGTAGCCTTCGGCGTCTAAATGCTTTTCTTTTTCAAACGGATGTGTACTTCCACTTATCTAAATATGTAAGTAAAAAAAAAAAATAAAAAAAAAAGAAAATGCAGATAACTGCAGTGTATGAAGAAAATTCCGGTGAGAGATGGAAGTGTACATTTCTACTTAGCCGTTATCTAGCGCCGAGAGCATCATACGATAAAGAACTTTTTCAGCGTTGAAGCAGTCGCGTGTTGAAGCGGGGCCGACTCTCGCAATTATAAACTTAGGTGTAGTTCTTCCGTATCGTCTATTCCGCTCTACTTTCGTCAAGTTTACTTTATCTCGGGGGAGAGTTTTCGCGAATAAACGCGCGTTACGTACGCGCGCTGCTGCGTTTACAACGGGGGCGGGAATGAAAATTCATGCTACGCGGATCGCTCGAGCGGCAAGCAGCGAAGGGTGTTTCCCGCCGTCGTGAAGACGCGTTACTTACTTTTCTGATTGCACCCCGTTGCAGCCAACCGCGGCGATGTCGAACTTGTAATTGCGGCGTTTTTCGCAGTTCAGGACCCGGAACGCCCGCAGCTCGGCCATCCCCTTCTCCTTCAGGACGATCTCGAACGGCGCCTCGCCGTGGTGCTTGTTTGCGATGCGGAAGGAGCAAACTTTCGTTTCCAGGGCGCGGATCTGCGGCGTGACCTCGACCAGAGTTTCGTTCTCCTTGACCAGACCGTGATATCCGCTCTCGAGGCTCTCCAGATCCAGCCGTGGTGCTGCAAAAACAACCCGCGCTGATCAGTCAACCGTCCACGTCATCTCGTTTGGAGGCAAAGAAGAGCCGTCCTCCCACAGTTTCCGGTTTCGTTATTTCTAACAGGGAGTCACCGGTGTAACCAAATCCACTCGCGTTACCCACCGGCTCGTCTTTCAAAACTGTTTTCCTCCCTTGTATTTTTTTTTTTTTTTTCGGAGAAGACGAGCGGACAATTTCGTTAATTTTATATCTGTTAGACCGGCATTTAGAAGCGAATCTGACGGTCACGAGTTATCAAACCGGGGGTCTAAAAAATCAGTATTAAGGTCAGCTCGCCACCCCCCTCCCCCCGAATTTACATAGAGCGGTATATGAGCGTATCAATAAAACGTTCGGCATTCACAGCTATATTGTTCTACGATGATCCAGCCGGGTGTTTTATTGATAGAGGTGCTCTCGCGTTGTGTGCACGCCGTTATGTAAATTCGCGCGCTTCAGTGATGCAAATTCCGAATTCACTGGCATTTCTAACGAACCGTTGGAAATTAATGGACGAATTCGGGGTCGATTGGAAAAACTCAGTCAACGTATGTTTGAGAAAGTCCACATTTTTTTTCTCTCCCGCGCCTCATCTCCCCCCCCCCCGTCGCGTATAACAAGCGAACTTTTTAATTAAGCACTGAAAAATATTCGTCGCCAGTTACGGGGCTTTAGCGCAATAAGGGAGGGGGAGGAAGAGAAGAATTCGAAATTCGAGTAGAAATGGGTTAAGTGAAACAAAAGAGGCAGCAGCTCGTTAACTTAACTTGTCAACTTCTTCAACATACGGATAATGAGAAAAGCGTTAAACAACTGTGGCGCACAGAGAGGAGGGAACGTTCGTTCTTGTTCACGTCCGCAACAGTGGCTCATAATTATGCCGTTAATTGCTAACACTGGCAGTTTGAGCTGGTAGTCAACACCTAATATGCTCCCGTGAGCCTCTCTCGACTCTGGTGTGACCTAAAATCACCGGGTCACATCTGACGGATAAACTCTGCGAACGGTTCGTACTAAAAAAGATTTCGTTTTTTTTCTCTGCAGAGATTTGAAAGAACCGCCCCCGACAGTTTTTCCGAGCTCGAGCGGGTTAAAATCAAGCAAACACATACTTAAAAGCGATCGATAACACTTCTTTCGACAACCGGGTTTCGTTTGTCTTTGATTTTATTATTTTTCAGAATGAAAATCTGCAGAGGTGAAGCTACACGCGCGGCGTAAACGATGCGTTATCAAAAAAATGTGTGATACCTAAAACATTACAATTGTATCAAAATATTCAGGGTGAGAATTTAATTCAACCGAAAGGCCTCTGGTGCCGAGCCGGACGATTCATTTAACGTCAGATTTCCATATTTCCATAATTATATAATTTCACGTGTGCATTTTAAGCTGAATAATTATTTATAAGCAGTATCTCCCGATCGCCGAATGGAAGTCAATTACGAAATGTATGCATAATACGCTTTTCGATTATCTCGCAATTATCGTTAAGCGTCGGCTGCGTCAAAGCTAGTATCGCTTTGTCCCGTGTAAAAACCATGCTCGCTCATACATACATCACGAAATCCTACAATTGTATCGCCACTTTACTAATGACGCTCGCGATAGGTTTGAGCTGGACCGACGTACGAAAAAGTGTGTTGGCCAAGGACGCGGAGTGTCCCGGCGGTTTCTCCGCATTCGTATCCGCCGCTCGTACAAGTAAGCAAATGTTTGCGCGAAGAGGAAGGCTGTTTAAACAATAAAAATTCTCGATATTCGCGGCGAGATATTTTTTTAATTTTTTTTTTTTTTTCCTCTTTTTCTCTCGTTCGAGGTGGCCGACCGCGCCGCAGTGGAACAGATATCGTCCCGTTGAATGGGAAAACTCGCGCTGCGGATGATACCGCTTAATTAACACCGCGTCTCTCGCGGCGGTGACAAAAGCTCGATCATCTCTCGTTGGAATACACATATACGTCCGCGCAATCGGCGGGACATCTAATTTCGGCGGGCCGATAATTGCGGGCCCGGACGATCGTTAATTAACTGCTCGTGTGCGAAATATACTTTGACGTGCGCGGCGTGTTATCGGGGTGAAGCATCGGGAGCCGCCGACGCCAGAATGCATTCAATTATCGCGATACGCCAGCGATGTGGGACCCGCGATTATCGGCGTGGACCGCAAAGAAAGTCACGGTCTCGAATATTGTTTGATCGTGGAAAGCTGGTCGTCGCCGGCCAGCGCCGGAGGGGCGGCCCTTCTAATCTTAGCGACTCGGGGTGATTAGGGATAATTAACGATCCGCCACGCGGGATGCGCCGAAATATTTTTAAACCCGGCACGTAACGCGATCCCTCCCGCCTCCTTGTTTTTATTTTATTTTTTTTTTTTGTACCCTCTTTCGGGAGATGCGACGGGAATATTAAATTTACATCACTTCACACTCGTCACTCTTCTTCTCGAAATCGGTCTAATTTTACTCTGGGGCTCTCTCGAACGTGATTCACACCTAGTTTGTTATTCCCGCAGGCATGACTAATACCGTCATTCGGTGAACGATCGTAATCGAGTCCCGTCGATCGCCGGAGGGGTGCGAGCCCCTCGCGCGAAAAGTGCATTTAATTAAGCGGATCAAGTTCCGTGGGGTTTCCGAAACATCGACGCGGCACGGTTATTAAACAGGACACGTCGGCGGAGGAAAAAAAATAAGGCGAGGCGTGAGGCAAAATAACGCGGACGTTAAACGTAAAAATGTTAGAGCGCAAAAAAGAAAAAAGAAAAAAAAGAGCAAAAAAAAAAAAGAAGAAGAGTCCGCTTTATCGCGTACTGCAGCATAGAAGAACGTATCGATTGTTATTCGTCGCCCGGGTGTTAGCGTCAATTCCATTTGTCGTCGCGCTTTTTATCGCCGTTCGTATTTTTGTTTACGTCAAGTTCAGATCTGGGTGCGCGTAAAAAAAAAAGGAAAAAAAACCGAGAGGAAGGCTCCCGCCCGCGGCCGACCGTCGGATGCAAACGCGTAGCCGCGGTCGAAAGAGAGACGCGTCTCGCCGCGTCTACCTTTCGGCGGCCTCGTGCGACGGAACGTATTCCGGCAATTCTATCGCGCGCGAACGAGATTCCGCCGGGATTTGCATAACGCGATTATTCCCGTCGCGAATTTTGGGCGTGTTAGCGCGCCGCGCGGCAAAAATCCCCGAGATATCTCTCTCGGCGTCGCGGTAACGAAGGCGACGGCGAAATATCACGGAAGAATCGAGGGGAATTAGGGGTCGAGGCGAGATTCAATCCCGAGCCTACGGACGGCGAAAGGTTCCCCCCTCGTCTCGCGCGGAACTTTCCCGACGGCTTTTTGTTACGTCACGCGAGGAGAACCCGTTGTGGGGAACGTCAACAATCGAAAGCGCGGTCGGCGCGCGAAGGGTGGTCGGTGGGGATCCCGATCCTCCCCCGCGTTTCCTCACTAACCGGGAACCCTGGCGTGCTCGGAGAGGTAAGAGAGAAATCGCTCGACGGCGAAGGGTTAACAGCCGCCTTTCTTTCCTCAGCCGTTTCACGCGGCGGCGGCGGTGGCGGCGGCGGCGGCGGCATATCGACCGGGTGGGCGCAGTGCAACGTTCAACTCGTCGTACCGTGTAACACAACGAGATACGGAGGCGCAGGCAGGCAGGCAAGGCAAGGCACGCACACGGTCAATGGGTTCGTCGTGGCGGCACCTCGCAGGTGCCGCGATCGTCCGTCGCACCTGCGGGTGGCCGCTGCGCGACGCCACTCATCGTCGTTCCCAACGGCGTTTGCGGGCCCGCCGAGGTTCACGTAGACACGCGCGCGTAAAACGCGATGCCGGATGCGCCTCGCGGTGGAGGCCAGGTAGAGCGAATGTAGGACACGACGGCGGCGCGGCGGCGGAAACCGAACAGACGGAGGGAGAAAGGGAGAAACAGTAAAAAGAACCGAGAAGTTCACCTCCATGATCGAAGGAGCTCGATGGTGTCGACTCGAAGGCCGCGGCGATGCTCGCGTGGGTGAGCCCGACGCACAGAGCCAGCAGCCCGCAGAGCAGCGCACCCGTCGTCGCCTGCGGCAGCATGATTCCTCCGCTCCTCCTCGTCCTCGTCGACGTCGTCGTCACGGGATCGTGCTGTCTGACCGCGCGCGGCGTGGCTTACGAGGCACCGTACTACCGTGACTCCGTACACGCCTCGGGCGGCCCAACTCTCCTCTCCCTCGGCGGCGTTAAACGTCTCTCACTCGCGCGCGGCTCTCACGCTCCAAGTACGATCCGCTTTTTAAAGGAGCATCGCCGACCGACTGCACGGAACTACCACACACGGGACGGAACGGACTCTGTCGCGCGCGCGCGCGCTCGCTCGCTCAGCTCGACTCGCTCACTCGCGCTCCCGCGACGGCACACCGCGGCACACACAATCGCGGAGTCAATATTTGAGCGGAATATCGATTCGCGGCCGTCGGGAGTCGGGAGAAGAGAGGAGACGCCAGTGCCGATTCTTGCCGCGCTGTCCCGGGGCGGCGCTGGCATTGCTCCCCCTCCTTCCGCCTCAAACCCCGTTCACACGAATCTTTTCGATGGGCGGAAACGCGCACATTCCGACTCATTCCACCCATCGAATTAATTTAATTACCAGTCGTTAATTAGGTGTCGAAAGAAGAGCGAAGACCCTCGCGAGCTGTAGAAAATATACGTTTAAGCTTTCTTCACAAACCTTTCCTCATCGCCATCTTTGAGTTACGCTACGCACCTCGCACGCATTCATTGCGTACACGTTGCGTGGTTAGATTACTCGGTAACAATTTTTTTTTTTTTTTATTAGACGCAAACGGTATTATATTACGGTATTATATTACGAAAGTACATTAATCGTAGTAAAATGTTTCCTCGAGTCTTCCTAGATATAGCTAAAAAAAAATAATTAAAAACTATTCATTAAAATATATTTCGAATAGAGGCAACGCTTTCGTTATTCACGCCTAGGATTTATTTTCAGTTTTCTTATCACCATACGCTACTTTCGAATACCCGGGTATTGGAAACGCCACGCAGTTGTCTTCACCGTTGTCGGTAAAAATTACGTCGACCTTCGAGTCGTGGAATTCCGCTCGATTTTTCACCGCAGTTATTTTTTGAAAATCACTCATGGTAATATCCGACCTGTCGATCAGCTGTTTCTCGACCAAGCTGGCTTCATCCGGGTACATCGTGTCGCCGGGCAGGACCTGAATAGTGCCATCCTTCATTCGGAAACGCACCTGCAAATGTACCTTCGTTGTATTTTATTTCAAGTGGAACATTAATTTACGTACCGGCAGAAACAGTTGCGCGCCTTCTTCGTTGCGTTTCACGGCGACGTTTAGGAGACTATCGATGCTTTTGATCTTGGTCAAGTGTGCAATTTCGCACTGCTGCGGCGGCGGAAACGTGATGCCCATTGAGGACAGTTTGTCTGGAGTGTCCCACTAAAATCGTTTCTAACAATTAGTTCTTGCGGGTTAACCGCGCCGTCGCACAATACCGTTTAAGATATCTCACTTTCAGATCTTCCATTTCCTTGGCTTCGTATTCGGCGTGCGGCACGTGCGGCATGCAAGTCAAGTAGAAGGCGGTGTTGAAGCGCTTCTCGTACGCGGTCGTGGGTGTCAGCCAGTTCCTCCATTCGTGCAGCGCCCACAAGTCCGGATAACACTCAAATTTCTCGCAGAGATTGAGGAACTCCGTTGCGTCATCGTGGACTCTGCTTTGCCACGTTCGCAGCTCGCTCTTGGGAACTGAAAGATCCACGATTAACGTTACCACGCGTCAATTTCACCCGTAATTTTGCTAATTAATTCTCCAATTAATTTTCCACCTGACACATGCTCGGCCCAACCGGTAGCGGCATCGCGGTGCTTTTCACGTCTGCATATCAGTATCCCGCATTCCTCGAAAGTCTCACGAATCGCCGTAATACGCAGGGAGACCTCTTTCAGCAGCTCGTTCTTCTTCGTCTGATAGATCTGCGGTCGCGACGAGGTCTTCGGCACCAGACAGGCAAGCCTGTCGCCGTCCAAACCAAAAGCAGCCAAGTGCTTGCACCATTTCAAATCGGCGTCAGCCTGATCCACCGTGCCGCCCGGGAAGACGTACAATCCCGGCATGAAACTCGACTTCTGATGACGCTTCAAGCATAGCAGCTTGTAATTGTGCTGAAATCAAGTGTTACGTAGAATGCTGGTACATTTAAATTCCACTTCTTGACAGATATGTCGATATTCGTGCCGCATATACACGTCGCGCTTTACAAGGTAGAATTAAAAAAAAAAAAAAAAAAGATGCAAATGTCGTTAACACTGTGGACTTCCGGTCGGCTTCTTTCTTGTGTCACACGCTTGTGGAACGAGAAAGTGGTGCCGGCGAAGTCATTGACACAACTAGAACACGCGTACGTGCTGCGTACACGCTACTTTTGCACACTTACGACTGCAGGCGACAATGCGCGACCGCACGATTGTCCGTGGCGTGCTGCCAGTATCAAAGTTGCTGCGTCCTGCCAAGCTTTCATCTTGTCCGAGTCTTCTTCCGTCCAGAAGATGCACTCACTGCTGGCCGACTGACGGAAGTCTGCAGATATCTATTGCCGAATATCGTTATCAGATTAAATTGATTACTATCTAATCTACTTTCCTGTTTTCTTTCTGTCTCGTTTTTTTTTTTATTTTTTTTTTAAGACAACAGAGATGGAAACGGAAATTCGAACTCAGGAAAGTTGCGTCCAGTACTTCTACTCTGTAATTTTTAACGACAGTTTCGTTATCGTTATGCTGTTATTGCACAGATATAATTTTAAAAAGTTAGATAATGATAATAGAAAAAATGACGAAATTGTCGTCAAAACGATAAGTAGCTCAACATTAAATATATAAAGTAAAAAAAATTAAATTAAAGAACAAAACAAAATTATATATTAAATAATATCTGATGAACAAATTCATTGTCCTTTAATTTCATTTTTTTACTGTAGACCTACTACATTAGATTATTGTCATGATAAATTTCATCACATGATATTAAACCTGAATCACAAACTCAGACTACTTGACAACGGAAGAACCTGAGTGGACACTACAATGTTATCTTATTTATTACCTTCTAGACAATTTCTTTACATAGCATTTTTTACATGCAATTATTATTAATACATGGTATTCATCATGAGTCATTAATCACTCGCTCTTGTCTTTTACTGTCTCTTACTCAGAGCACACTGTGCACGATTATCTAACTTTCCTTGAAAAGAGCATATGACCATTTCTATCAATAAAGTTAACGAGACATTCCTGTTTTTACACTAGAAAGTACAAAAGTCGCACTCCAAGTATTCACTCAGTGAATCATGCACCTTGCACCAAAAGAAAAAAGAATAAATAAATAAAGATTTCTCAGTTAACTTTAATGATAAAGATTTCCAGGTTTTTCTTTCAAGGAAAGCTACATAATCCACACTTTTTTATTTAGCAGCTCATTTTCTATTAAGTGTCCCAAGTCCATTGTCATAACGTTTCAATTTAACAACTACATATCACACTACATGACACTTTTTCTTACGTCCGACAAAACTACTAGAAGATGCGGTCCAGGGCAGTCGTCGAGCGCTGCCGATCGATCCGAGTCGCCGAGAAGACGTTCATTTGCATATCACAATATCATTCCGAATATTCGAGGCACTGAGAGGTCGAGGATCACTGGATACGTGGCGTGACTACGTCTTGCCCCGCGTGCCGTCAGGGTTCCCCGTCGCCGCTATCATCAGCTCGTATAGTTGGCACACTTGCTCGTCCCGCAGCTTCTGCAGATCCTCCTCCTTCAGGTAGCGTCCGAGTGGTCGACTCGTGTGCGGACCTTTCAACCCGAGCTGCTCGGCCAGGGACACCGCATAGTTCTGCGAAAAGAGAAATCGCGAATTGCAAGTCGCAGCGCGCAATTGCACATAACCTCAAAATCGGCCGCGGCCTCTAACTCACGGTCCACTCGTGAAGGAAGACGTCCGCCTCGCTCTCCACGCATCCCTTGTGTCGTCGAAACTCGTCGCGGACGTAGCCGTCGCCCAGGATTCGGATCTCGGCAGGTAAACCACGATGCAGCCTCAAAATTGTCTTGTACAGCATCCGAACGCGACGTACGTGCGTTCGGGTGGCCATGACGTACGTTATGCGCACGCTCGTCGACAGACTTTTCAGCGTTCCGTCGAAGAAATATTTCTTAAAATTGACCTTGTCCGTTGGCTGTTAGCCGAGCTCAGTTTTGACGCAAGTGATAATTCAACGAACCGAAATTATAGGCCTTGAATCTCCAATATTAAAATAATCCGTTCGGGCCACGTCGTCGGCGCTCAGCGCAAGTTCCCGGCTTTCGCTTTGCCTCCGTAGACTCGTAGACAGTTTTTCGTGTCGTGTCCATCCAGGTAAGACGGTTTTCGCCATTTTCCCTCCCCTCACCGCGCCTCACCCGCGACCTCCAGTGACCATGTTCAGGTTCAGCGGCAAAAAACGACGTCGTGAAGAGATGGGTGACCCCTAGTGCGCCGGCCAATCACAGCGCTTCATCGATCGCCTGATCTAGAACGATCTGCGCGACCAGTTGCGCAGTAGAACAGGTACGCCAGGCCACGTGCAGAGCACCGAATCTCGTGACGAATATTGCGGCGTCCCCGTGCGTTTCCTCGCAGCTTATCGTCGCGTACCTTACGTATCGCGGACCGTCTCGACTTCGCTGTACGCCGTAGCACGTTTCTTGCGTCGAGATCGAGGGTTCAACGGGAGTGTCGCGAACTATCCCGTGAGTGCCTCCCGCACGGAAGGATGAGTCGACACGTCCCCCATCTACCTTATATCGGCGAAGCAGCCCCGAGGACTCCTTGGCAAGAAGCACGGGGAAAGAGGAAAGGGGTGCTCGCCAGCAGCGGTCAGTCGCCTCGTATTGCGTAGGTCCGGAATCAACGGCTGTGGGCGCGGGGAGCACGGGGAGCAGGGGGGACGGGTGCGAGTTAGCTCTGCTTGCGCTGGAATTCGCGTCCGGTCACTCACAACCAAAACACGCGCGCGGTAAGCTGAAAACAATACGCGCTGAGTAAGACCTTGAATAGAACAGCATGTTAATCACAGTTCTTCTGTTTCAGATAATATTCCGCCATTCAAGGAGGACCAGCCCGACATCCCGCGGACATCCTGAGAGAAGGAGGAGGCCCAGGAAGGGTATCCTGCCCCGGCGGAGCAACCCATGGGTATATATCAATTTTTTCTTTGGATTTTTAATAACGTTTTTTAATTTTTTCATTTCATTAAACTTTATATCTACTAAATAATTGTTTTATTTTTTTGTTTCAGGTCAAGAGAAACTCCGCTGCGTCGCATCGGTCAGTGCCGCACGCCGATTCGAAATTATACGAACTGCAGCCGGTTCGTCGGTCGTTCGGGGCTGCCGATAGTTACCGGGCGTTTTTTTTACGATTCTTTTTTATTCGGGAGTGTCGAAAAATTTGTTAAGTAATTTTCGCGATTGTAACTTCACCCGGTCGCGTTCGCGAGTTTCCAGTGCGCGGAAGGATGGCTCGTCACGTCCCATCTGAGAGGAGGAGCAGGCCCGGGGGGCATCCTGCATCGGCGGAGCAACTTATAGGTAAATATAAATTTTTTCTTTTTTAGAAAATTAAAAAAAAAATTTTACCTTTTTTTTTATTAATCTTATTAATTTCCTGGCATGTGTATATTAATTTTTTCCTTTTTATGTTACAGTCACCGGCTGAATTCATCAACTCCGCTGATGCTCATGCAGTTCGGTGAGTCGCATGTTTTTTTTTTTCATAATTTGTGGATTGGGTCTCTTAAACCGATAACACATCGTCGATCATAGATTCAGACTCAATTATAATCACGTTCACGAATTAGGATCGTTCAAAAACTAGCGCACGCAAAGCGTGCGCATCTATTGTTCTTAGTCGTTATAAAATTTATATATTGCAAATTATATATTGCAAGTTGGCTAACAAGCGAGATAGAACTTATTTCTGACAAAGAGAAATTAGAATATTGTAGTCGATATTTCAGTGACACTCAAGAGCCATGCTTACACGTCTCTTTTCCTTCGCATATTTTTCATATTACATTATTTAATTATTTTCACATTATTTATTATTCTTCAGTAATTTAATTTATTAATAAAAAAAAGGGAGAAAAAAAAAAATAAGAAAGACATGACCGAAAAAGTGTACATACAATCATTCTTACTTATCTATGAGTCCTTACAAATAAAGTTAAATACTTAAAAAAAAGAATATTACGAAAGTTGGATAATAGAAATAGCAGCACAGTTGTGAAAGACTGTCAGTTTTAATTTATGCAGATTGATCGTTCAAGTCCAATCCAAGATGATGCAAATCGTTTTCTGCATCCGATAAGAGTATCGTCGTCGCTTAATTCGCATATCGCTAATGATGTTTCCGCACTCTCGCTCCGACTAGTTATCCTCGGGAGATCTGGCGTCTTGAATTTCCTATAAATTACAAATTAGCGTCACGAGTGATAAGAAAAAAAAAAAAGAGAATAAAAAAACCTTTAGGCTTTGATAAATATCTGCAAGGCAATATGCGCAAACTTGTCTTACCCGGTTCCTCTTTTCCCCGTATTTGGACCAGAAGGTGACTTTGCACGTCGACTTCTGACCCGTCTGCTTGTTAAAAACCGAGCAGGACGAAAACGGCGGCGAGTACAGATGTAGGGAGACCGCAGGGTTCATCGCGCTCGGATTCTCAACGCGATGCAAACCCAGGGAATCTTGAATGGAAATACCGCCGGGTATTACTTGAGAGATACACTTCGGAATATTACAGAATCCGCGCGTGAATAATTTTATTCACAGAGCTTGCGTCCCGGCGTCCCCCAATTTCGCATGCAAAAGCGGCACGGTCGGGATTGATATCCCGTAGCAAATGGTATACGAGATTCACCAGAATTTCGAAGCAGCTCATTTATGGCGTATCGAATGCGGAACTTCGCGTATGCGGTTTAATTAAAAGTCGTACCATTAATGTAGCAGATCTCGTTTACGTCGAGCGTGTTCCTCTCGAGTTCCTTGAGCTCTTCCGTGCTGTTTTCCACTTTGGGGCCCGCGGGCCACGCGTACCTCGTCTAAAATAGAATTGCACTTGTCGATTTTGATTTTACGTTTGATTTTTCGAATCGCTGGAATTCTCTTACCTCGCACAGTTTCCCTTGAAGGATTTTCATCACGCAGTGCGCATTAGCATGATCGTGTATGGCTGACCCGTGACCTTCTCCCCAGCACAGCACCATAAGATTGAACCTGCCGTTTCCCTCGTCGACCAGGTTCCTCGTATATCTGCGCACATTAATATCGCACGTTAGAACGCAAAGTTTTCCCTCGGGAAAATCTTATTCTGCACTTGACGAAATAATCTCTATACCGTAGAACTTTTAGAAAACCTCGGTGCCTTCATTACACACTTATGCTTAAATGCGCATCCATTTAAGCAATTATACCAAATCGAACGGATAGCCAAATATATACAAATATTTCTCGACTCGATAACAGGTTTAGAAATATCAATCCGTCTTAATTAAGGATTACATTTACCGGTTTTAATGTTGTTAACGCGAATCGGATTTAGCGCGAGAAACTTTATTACGAAATCAGCTTTTATAATCGATAGAAATATTAGCCGCGGCTTGGAATCAGAAACTGGTTTCGGTTAACTAGCGATGATAAATTTCAACGAATACGCTCGCAATAATTGATTCGCGCAACAAAGAAAGTGCTCTTGTTTTATGCTAATTTCATGTAAATTGAATTAAAATTAAGAGTCACTCGATATAACATTTCACTGGAAGCGGCCAGCTATTTAAAATTCCCAATGCGTCGCGGTAACACGGAGTGATTAAATAATTTTTTTCGCGTAACGCACGTTTTATTAACAATGAATTTATTATCTCAGATGGAAGAGCATTGCTCACAGAGCTTTAATATAAACGGAATGCACGATTTACGAATCGGTGATCCGCGATCCCAGCAACGAATGCGAGGTGCAACAGAGCGAATATAATTTGAAAGTTTCAATGTATTGCACGGCATACGTTTCGTTCGTTTTTTCCTTTTTTTTAAAATATTTTTTTTTATGAGTGTCATGCGATGTACAGATACCAATGTTCTCCGGATTGCGCGGAACGCAAACACACGGGGAAAGGGAATACATGCATGGAAAGTACGTATAACCAACTGACTGTTCACCGGTCGATCGCCTCTGGGTGTTTATACATCGCTGCTCAAACTATCGATGCTAAATATCTTGAAATAGCAGATTATTAAGATTTAACATCTATCGTGAAAACATAAAGGAAGTATAATTTTTTCAAACGGTCTAAAGAGAGAATTTTGCTTTTACTTTATTTACGTATTTATTAATAATTACTTTGAAAAATATCGTTAATATTTATAATTTCATCGGCAATTGCTTTGGCTCAGAAATATCATTTTTGTAAAAGAAGTACATTTGTGGGGTCACTTTAAGACGGTTCCGTCGGAATAGAAATGTTTTTAATTAAATAAAGATTGTCGGTACGTGACAACGGGGGAAGGAAAGTCAATCTCAAATTAGTTCCTTTTTCTTTTTTTTTCAAATCCCGCCGAAGATTGTTATCTTTACGTTTCTCTAATGGCAGTTCAAGTGTTTAAAAATATTCGAGCGTACACAATCAAGAGTTTAAATAATTGTTTCTATAGAGAACATTTTCTTTTTATTTCTTGGCTATTTTCAAATTAGAATTTATTAGCTACGTGTCAAAATGTTTCCGAATTTTTTCAATTCCAATAAATCTTATTGATTGGAACAGTGATATTCTAAACGAATATTTAACACGCTCGCTGGGCACAAGTGTTCTTCAATGCAATGCATATAAATAAAAATACATTGAAAAAAAAAGTTCAAGAGGAAAAATCGAACTGAAACAATTTTACTTCGCGCTCTGTATTTTTTGCACCCTCCCCCCCCAAAAAAAAGAAAATAAAAAAAAGAAAAAAAAATTAAAACAAAAAAGATTTTTGATTGCAAAAAAATTGTCACAGGTTTCGTTTTTACACCGGCAGATTTTCCGTCTGTTACATTGCCTAATTTGTAATTATCTCGTCGTTACGACTTTCTGTATTTTTAACAATTATTACGATCCGCAATTGCACGCTCGCTTACGCAGGATAAGCCGCGCTGGCGGCATTAAACAATGCGATAACCCATTGAAGTATCGCGCCGAAAGTGTTTATCTTTCTAGCGGCCTTTCGTAAGAACGATCTCGGTGGAAGGAATATTTGTCCGCTACGCGGGCAATATACGTTCTACTTTGTCTTGACAGCAAAACCGGTAAACGTGCTCTATAGTTTCCGTACTTTCCCGAGTCACGTGGATTTCCGACTACTGCACACGTTAATTCCATCTGCGTCCAAGGCGCTCGTTATCTCTCGCGAACTCGTAAACTCATTTTCGTTTCTATAGGGTACGGTCGCTAATCTAATCGGAAGGTGTCGAACTGCACATTGCGTTATCGTTTCTAATTACCGATAATGTGCAATATCGCGTTGAATCATCTATTTACGGCCGTGCAGTAATTAAAAAAAAAAAAAAACAAAAGTTAGAAGTTAAGAAACTTAACTCTTGCGTAAAATCAATAAGAAAGAAAAAAAAAGAATTAATAATAACAGCACAAAAGTTTTTAAGTTTTATTATCGGAAATGTTTTGAATGTCTGAAAATTGCACGCAGTAACGATTTCTGTGCTAAGTAAAACGTTATCTCTGCTCTGAATATGAAAATACGAGTTGCATCGCCCAGTTCGTTGCAACATGTTCGCGAAGATAACATTGTCGACGATGTCTAATAATCCTAGAATACCCTTTTCTTCCTTTTTGGCTCTCTTATCGGATAAACATGAAGCTGAATGCGGAGATACGTCCAGATCGCGCGTAATAAATCCGTTAATCTGATTATCGTAATTAATGGCGTGTGTAATGAACGTAACACATCCCAGTAAATAAACTTACGGGACGCAAAGAAACTTCTTTTTCTTCCGATTCCGAGCTCGTTTCCCGCGTGTCCTTAATTTATACGAGGGTAGTTAACGAAATTATTAGTTAATTAGTTGCAACGTTATTTTAATTCTACGCAAGCTGTCTCACTTGACCTGGAAACTTTCCATTTTCTCCGATTTATTTCTCGACATCAATCGCGCTCAGCGCTTCTTTGTAAACACGGTTTCTTTTTTTTTTCCCCCCTCAGATTACGTATGTTTTGTTGTATATTACGGCAGTCAGATCGATACCAATCGAGGGAAAAAAATTTAACGATAGCATAAATCCACCGCTATCGTATCTGGCGTTATTTAAAGTTTTTGTTTTTTTTTTTTCCTTTTTTTAATTTTATTTCTGACCGTCGATTTCACGCGCAGTGCCATTAGAGCCATAGGCTGAGGGAACACGCGCGCAAGCAACCGATAACCCACTCTGAACTCCGTCATGTTAACTTCATTTCACAATTCCGCATTGCGTTGTACATACGTTCTATTGACACCCCAAATATGTTGATCGGCGAAAATATTTGTTCTCATCCGTTTCGGTATCGAGCGCACATTGTCCACTGACGCATTTCTCCGGAATGTTCCTAATTGACCGTTACCGTTATGCGCTGATTATGTTTGTAATAGTACTGTAATTATCGGTGTGTAATTAACTGATAGCTAATGAAAACATTTCCGTACGCACGCCGCAATTCTCATCGTATCGATAAATTATGCAGGTACATTAGATATATATTGACGCATCCCGCGGATAGCGCGTGTAAATCTTGCCCGAGCGGCGTTAATTTATCGTATTAGAAAATTGATTCGTAAAAATATATTTCGTCAAACGCTGAGTAACTAATTAAGTGCGAGATACCTAAATCTGTCGAACTTGGCAAATTTCTTCCACTCTGCAGGATTGCTCTTGTAGTTCATCATCAGGTCTTGAACGTGATCGATATTTACGTGATCCGTCTCAAACGCTCCGTGCAGCGCATCTATAAGTTCCTGGAGGGTGGAAACTTTGTTCCGCCGGAGTTTCTCGGCGTTCTCAACGAGACGCAACGCTTTTCCGCATGGCACGTCGTACCGTCGGTCCTCTCGATTGCAAATCTCCATTTTTCAACCACGGTATCTCGACACTTCGGCGATTCTATTCAATCGGCAAAAGTTTCTTTCTCCTTTCCCGCGGGCACAGGGAGGAACGTGAGATAGCACACCACCGGGAGATACTTAAGCACCGGAAAAGCCGTGAACGTTAAAATGGAATTCCTGACTCGTCGTCTCGTGTGTCTGTCCTCACGGTACACGCTGCTTCTAAAGCGAAGGAAAGACAAGAGATTTATACGAACGTCTTTAGCCTCTATACGCCGGGAACTAACTGCGTGAACGTACTAATCCGTACTACCTCGATGTCTTTGCTCGCTTACAGTTGGTGCCAGTCTAGTACAACGCGGGTACAGCATCTTATATGCAGTAAGCAACGTGCCCCCTACTCCCAGCGTTCGTTCGAACGCCAACATTTTGTGAATTTCGTAGTTTGTATGGGGTACTTTTCAGCCTTCGTTGTTGGAAAGATTCGAGGTAGATTTCTTGCGATTTCATTCTTGTTTGAAAAAGGGTCCTTCTCAGAAGAATATATGATTTATCGCCTTCTTACTATTGGCGTCTTATCGCGATCTTCATTTCCCAGGTAGTGCACGGTATGCTGAAATGAATAGCATAAGATATGTTAGAAATTTTTTAATTCTTTTTTTTCTTTCTTATATCGGAAAGGCATAACTTAATTTACACATTCGTGCATATTTAACTTGTGAAATATTGGACAAATGTTTCAACTACGTCATCGTATTAATTAAATTTTTAATACATCAAACGTTATCGTGTTGCATGACAATTATTAAAATATTGCTAATTAATTTCTTTAATTTCCAAGTTTACGTACGCGCTTTTTGATATACGAGGCATTTTAATAACATGTAGCTGAATTCTTATCTTGATCCAAAAAAACAAACATTACTAATCATAGTTACCCATTCTTATCGCGCAAAATTATTATGAAATTTCAAGACTTAAAAAATAATTACTTATTTTTGTCATTTAGCGTTGAGAACAAATCTTGTTTCCTACCTAGAAAATTATCAGAACCGAGTTTAGAATCTAAATTAATTTCGTCACTTACCATTTTATAATCATTTTTCTGTTAAAAATCTTTTTTTGTTTCTGCTTGCGTTCCTTGACGTCTATTTTCCACTAATACAAACTTTAATCTCAATTTAGTTTATTTTCTACTTTTTTTTTTTTTTTAATTTAAGAAATAAAAAAAGAACGATAAATAAATTAAATTAAGATTAAAGGACGTAGAAACGGGTTTGAATCATCACACCTCTGTGGCTTTGATTAGTCGACTGTAATGCAGCTGCAGCAAAGAATACAACAAAGAAATAGCAATGAGAATTACGTGCAGGACCTTTATTGGCCCTGACGAACCAATACGCGTTGTTAACAACCATTTAATTGCAATTGGATTATTTACAAAATCATTTCTCATTCGAAAGTATGGACATAAATTAAATACTGACGACATTGCATTAAAGAAAAAAAATGCCTGTAATTAACACCCGTGCCGATATATGATTTCTACTTACGTGCACGGCAGACTTTTGCAATAATAACATTTTGCCAGTGGTCTCCTGTAATTGATTCTGCTATTTCCACATTTGCATAGCGTTAGTTGGCAAATACAGCCAATACGTCGAATTGACTTTTCCAAGGTACTTTTATGCTCGCTTTTAGGACTCCGACCACAGCGACAATTATTCGGCGATTTGCTTATAGATAACTCTTCTATTTCGGCGTATCTGTAACAGAGATAATTTATTTTACAAAGGTTTAATAATAAGATAACTTTAACGACGAGTACTCGTATTTTCGTTGAAACTCGTAAACTATAAAAATTTTAATGACAAGTAAAAATTAATCTCATATGCAAAAAATAGAAATAGCTCGTTTAAAAATTAAATTCCTTGCATTAGAAAGAATTTTCATTTTAGCGTCTGTCGGGCGCGCCCTTATATGAACGAATAAGAAAAGCATCATTCAGGTAAAAGATTCTTTTATATACTTGACACGATTCTCGACTTTCCTTTCTTCCTTTCTCTTATCTTGATCGACTGGCGATTTACAGCAGCAAGGATTCTTCCAGCATCGTGCGCAGCATGCAGACTCGCTGATCCTCCGCTGTAGTTCATTCATCACCTCCGAGAAACTATTTGACCGTTGATTAGGTAATTCTATCGTATGGCCTCGCTTTGGTTTTTCGTAACTCTGACGTTCTTCAGTAAAGCAAGATCTGAGGTCCTCGGCATTTTTCGCAAAGCCTCGCTTAGATTCCCAATTTGGTTTCCAGTTAGTCACGTAAATCGTTTGATTTTCCGGTCTTTTGACAATCCATTTGCAATCGCGAGCGTAACCCTCGTCGTCTCGACAGTTGCAAACATCTAATGGTAGCCCGCAATATGAACGCTTTCCGACTGGTACCTTGCATGTGCATTTGTCTTTAGGATTATCGCAGTACAGGCAAATCATTGTCCTCCCGCGGTTACCTTCGTCGTAGCACTTTACCGAAGTAAATGTAGTACAGCAACATTGATTCCTCGGTCTGCCACAGTTAATGCAACTTACTTGTGATTCACGTCTAGCAGATATTTCGGAAAATGGTAACTAAGAGATTTACAAAATACTTACATTAAAGGATTATTTTCATCTCCTACAGTAAAATTAAAAAAAAAAAAAAAATTAAAATAATGAATAAATATTAACTAATTTATATTCAATAATTATAATATTCTTTTAATATTATGCAATATAGAATATTTTTGTTTTACTCGTGTTCATTAATTCTTGAACAGTCGCCGCGAATTGCACTCCGCCTGTATTTGCATTCTTCGTGAGCGTACATTTTCATTTTTCTGCATTCGGATTCCTTGCAACAGCTTCTGCAGATATGCGGGCCGATCGTTAAAGGTGATACATCATGGAATTTTGGTTTATCGATCTTCAAATAACTTTTGGAATGCGGTGCGCAGGTGCATTGCGTTGTCAATAAACAGCAAACGCAATACATTTTCTTCCATTCGAATCTATTGTCTTTGTAAGCACAACCTCCAATAATATTATCGCACTTTGTGCACTTGACAATGGAATACGCATAATTATTCAATATAAAAGCTAAATCGCGTTTACAAAGGGTAGATTTTTGTGGTTCTTCTTCCGGGTTCCCTTGGTTCGCACAGTCTTTCGCACACTTAGCAATTGAGCACGCATCTGTATTCGAATCGGAAGGTAGACCGCATTTGTAAAGAATGGGCTTTTGTGACTCTTCCTCTGGTTCTTTCTGTGGGCACGTAACATGAATCTCTGTTGTTTCATCTTGAATATCTTTGAAAACTTCATCTTTATCAGATTCTTCTTTTGAAGAATCATCTTCGGCATTCGTTTCAATTGTATTAACTCTCATTTCAGATGCAATTGAATCATTCGTTTTTATCTCTTCCACGATTTCCACAGAGGCATGTTCCTTCAAAATTGCTTTTTCTTCTGGGATTTTCTCTTGGTCAACATGAATAGTCGTAATTATTTTATCAGGAGTAGATTCTACTTTAGGCTCTTCGAATTTAAAATCAACCGTTGTTGGTATGTTATGTGATTTCTTTTCCGCGATGATACGCAGTAATTTAGGCACTGTCCGATTTTTAGGAACCGTGATATCAATTATTGCGGCAGTCTGCTGGCTCGCAAAATTGAGAGTATCGTTATCAGGCTTATCAATTAATTTTACTTTCATTTCTTCGGCCTTTTCTTCCAAACTGTTCGAGTTCGAGCTATTTACATTTTCTCCTGCAAATTTATTTTTCATGTCGTTTAAAGATAATCTGTTAACGTCGCTTTGGCCGACAGAGTTCGAATCGGGAATCTCTTTACGAGTTATTTCCTTTGGGGTGTCTTTGGAGTCAGAAAGTGCCGTCTTGTAAACTATTACTTCTTCAGTAAGTCTATTCGGTTCTCCAAGTACCGTCTTAGAAACTGCGATATCTTTCGAAGGCTCTTCAAGAACGGATTCCATACAAACTTTTGTTGCTTTCGACGAGGGTTCTGCTGAATTTTTAAACCTTGTTTCATCTATGTTAGTACCTTTCAGATGATTCTTACGAATTATCTCAAAATCTTTTTCACTAAACTCTGTACCTTCCGTTAATGTTTTCGAAGATGTTCGACGAGCGAATACTTTTCCTGGGCATTCTGCGACGTTGCGCGTGTCTTCAGGAAGCTCTTTTTCGACTCCGTCTATGCTCGCGTAATAATCTTCGTCCTTTTCCACGATACAACTACAAGTGGACCACTCGCGAGCCACTTGTTCTCTTTGCCAGCGTTCGAAAGATTGCAGAAGTTTACGTTCCATCCTCTTCAGGATGTTGTTGCGTTCCATTATTGACTCCTGAAGTGTTTTATTTCGACATATACGGTCGTCTGCAAAACGCAGTTCGTTGTCATCTCCACCAACATTACGTCGATCCTTATTTTTGTAATGATCCCTTCGTTCCGCATCGGTGCAAATCGTTCTCGATATGAAGACCTCACGGTCGTCTAGCCTCGCTCTCGTTTTCGAAGGATGCTGAGTGATCGAAGGTTGTGTTTGTCGAGCACCGTCGCATACGCTGAAACTCGAACACGGAGCTATGGAAGATGACAAATCTCGCTGAGGAAAATCTACGTCGCATGTATTTTCGCAATAGTGACCATCTTTGGTCGACGAGGTCGTGTCCTTGCACCAAACGTTTCCGTCGTTAACTTTGACATTCATTTCCTGTATGCTTTCCGCTTTTCTCGATTCTTTCTTGCTAATCTTACGTTGTAACGATACGTTATCGTGCGTGGCGTTATCACCGCTACTCTTCTCACAAATTAAATTAGGCGAGCGCTGCATCGTTTCCCGCTTTTCTTTTAAGCCGTTTATTAATTTGCACGACGTGTTAACGCATCTCGAGCTGGTATTAATTACATTGACATTTCTATCCATATCGTCTAATTATTATGTAATTGTTGTTAATCGTAATTATATCTATAATTATTTATTTTTTTGCTGACCATCTCAGCCAGCTGCGCTGCATTGATATCTTCCTCACATCCAGACGACTTCTCTTTCGCTATATTCGTTATATCCGTGCAAGCTTCTCGTTTGATCCTTTCTTCTCCGCATGTTTCCAAAGTGCACACGCAACTCGCCTCCGGCATCCCCTTATCATTTTCCGCCTTATTTTCCAGCTCCTGTTCTCTCATGATATCTTCTCCTTTCTCTTCGGCTACGCTAAAGCTTTTAAAGCTCCTTTGCTTCCTGCTTTCGGCTGATCGGCGCAGACCGGCGTATCGATCCCCGATGTGAAAAACCGATGGTCTTTACGTCGTGAAACGGGTGAGCTACAATACATTTGCACTGTGCAAAAGTATCCCTTGCGCTTGAAATATCGTGCTTTATCTCTCGAGTCTTTAAATCCTTTTTCGGCCGCGAATCCACTACTTTTCTGTCCGCTTCGGTGTTCAACCCTAATCGTCTCTGCCTGTACAAGCTCCTTAACCCCATTATCGTGTCTCGTGACGCATGTCTTCCTCAGCTTTGTTCCTGCATAAATAAATGTATAATTAGCCTGGTTTTCTATTTCCTTTGCTTTCAGAAGTACTCACGTTTCTTGTAAAAAAATGCAATTATTTATACTTGAAAATTTAAGCTACTTGGTTAAAAATATCACCCTGACATCGAATAACGGTATATTTTCTAACGACATAAAAAAAAAATATCGAAACATGCACAACTTATTTTTTTAATACTGAGATATTCGATTGTTTTTTTTTCTTTTTTTTTAATGTAAACTTTTGCTCCGGAATTTTATAATTTCATTAAAAATTTGTTTGCATAAATTTAGTAATACCCAGAAATACAGAACGGAAGTTGTCAAATTATTCCTAAGGACTTCGATTTTAAACTTGCTATTTCTAGCTACTATCATCCTTTTTTTTTTTTTTTTCTTTATGTTTTGATAGAACTCGCAGAAAATCGACCGATACATTATTCACGTAGCTTGTTGATCGCATTTCCGATGGCCACGGCTTTCGGAATCCGTCGTGATTTACGAGCGTTCTCAATTTGTTTGTGAAAAATGCACGATCGCCTTTAAGGGTGCCGCGTAGTAAATGCGTTCTTATACAATAACTTTAACTCGTGCTTATTGAGCCTGTTAATTAAACGTTTAACTGTAGTGGTATTTAGCAACACCGATAAGAAATCTGTTGTTTGCTTTTGATTCGGGTAATCGTAACATTTGTTTTCATACGAATATTTCAGCGCAGCTGCATGTTATTCGGTTACGCACATAAATTATTACGCTCACATGTATCGTACGAGTGCGAATAACCGTTTTTATTTTTTTTTAATATTATATCAACTCTGACAAATAAATGTGACATGTTCCATGACGTACATTACGACACTAAAGACGCCTAAGTCGCGATATCGTCGACAGTTCGTAATTATTCCTTATTATCAATGAAACGAAATTGTAAAGTTCTAATTATTTAAATTTTTACAAGAAACGTCAAGTTAGATATTTAGACGATACTACTAATCCAATTAAAAATATTTATTATTATGTAACACATTTATGGAATATCAACGTTGTTATCCGTGATTTCGTCAGCCGAAGTCGAATCATCAAATCGACGATCACGAGGGTAACTGCAAATCGATGACATTTCGCTAAATGACTCGCTTTCAAATCTTCGCACTGCTCTATATATCGTAGTGCACTCTTCTTCTGTCTTCTGCTTATCGCATGTAGGCTACGCGCAAACGACAATTATAATGTTAAACTGCGACACTTTCGAACGTTAGAGCATTTGTACGCCAAACGGCCAGGGAAACTAATGGTCAAATTAATTTCAAATTGTTTCGGCTTCCACAATGAAAGCCAACGTGCAGCTGAATATTCTATACTTAATTGCAATTTGCACGTACAAATCCACTTTGAAATCCTAATCCCGGTTGAATTTCTCGCGAATAAAGTTTCATTTACCTTAAACCTGTTAACAACTTTCTCAAACTTCGGCGCCGCCGTAAATCCTTCATGGTCTTCATTTTTGGGAGGAAACAATTGCTTCAGGTCTTTGCATTTGTCTGCGCCCTGAGATAATGATATTGGAGGTCTCTCACTAGCCGCTATCATTTTCTTCCGAAACTCACGCACCACGTCTTTGAAGGTTTGCGTTTCTTGATACGGAAGGGTATTCGCCTCGGTCAGTCTCGTGGAGACCTTGGAATATATCATATCGAAACTGAGAGATATTCTGTATCTTTAACCTTTCATTCTTACAGCAACAGTATATTCGTATCCGCTTACATTGAGGATACTTTTTATTTCTAACAGTCGCATAGCAACGAACCAATGTATTAAAATTTAATTAGCGAAGAAATTACTTAAGTTACATTAGCAGGTCGTTAGATAAGAATCGTGAAGTTTTTTTAGATAATATTAAAATCGAGATAAATTTTCTTACCGAAGTCAATCCGCTAACGGTTTCACGAACATTACATATTACAGAAGTACCGCATGCCTGATCTCTCGATTTAGCGCTCGAGGGAGAATCTCTCGTGCTTCGAAGAGCACTCAAAGCTGTCCATCTTCTAGCTTCCCGTTCCTGAATTAATCTCATTCTATCGTGTTCCTTCAGCTCTTCTATTAAACCTGGCGCTTGATATGGGGGTAAATATTTTTTTAACATAGGTATTTCCAATCTAGTCTCGGTCACATCGACATCATATTTTCGTTTTATTAGCTGCTTCTTTTTTTCCGATGAGCTGTAAATGTCATAAATAAAATAGTTAATTTTTAATTTAATTAAAAAAAAAATTACATTGATTTTATAAATGAAAAAGATTAATTAAAAAAATTCTTTGTAGTATTACCGCGGCTTACGATGTTTTTTACATTTATCGATCCCCTTTTCTTGTTCCTCTTCTCTTTTTTTGTCTTTTTTTCCTAAACCAGTGGCTCTGCAAATTTTTGCTCCAATGTGAGATATTTTATCGTATCTTTTGCATTTTTCAAGTTTTCGTAAGTTCGCTTGAATACTTTTTGCAGATACCGCTGCCGATTTTCTAACTTCATGCTCAGAAACCTGCACACTTTTTTGTACCATTTCAATATCTTCTACAAATTTCGCTGTCGTTCTATCAATACGTATTTCCGGCGCTCCCGATTGCTTCGTTAATTTTTCCACGGCAAGTTTTTCACGTCCTTTTACTTGGCACGTGACGCCGTACAATTTTAAACTAGCCAGCGGATCGTACAATCGAGCTTTATCATTTGCTACCGAAGTCGACGCTATCACTTTTTCTTTACTTTTTTCTGCGCCGGCTAATTCTTCAGCTTGTTCATTTTTGGCATCGCATTTTCTCACACCATTTTCTTCTACGGTATTATTTGACCTCACACTCGCTCTGTTATTTTTCGCTAATAATTTCCTTTGACCATTCTCGAAAAAACTTTTTTTTCGACCTCTTTGTCGATCTGTTTCACCATCAGCCATTGTTTCGCCCGTAGAGACTATTTTTTCTGTCTTCGTTTCTGCAAGTGAGACAAGTGCGATACTTGATTGACTACTCTGTTCCTTTTTCCGCGTAAAATTGTAAAACAAAAGGTAGCTCGATCTGATCTTTCCCAATCAGTAACAAGCCATTCCTTATTCGTACCTGGTACTCCGTTCGTTGTAGATATTTCATTACTTTGTTCAGTAATAGCACTCGAATCTGATTCACTTCCATTGTCTCTAACGCGGGAGGATATTTGTGGCGTGCATGCGCAGGGAATCTAAATAAATAAATTTTTAATTAATACAATGACATATATTATATTAAATTATATAAGAGTTTAAAAAAAAAAACAAGTAAAGAATTAAGATTGCGTCATAGAAATAACAACGATAAATATACTTGAGCGTAGTTATCACGTTTAGTGATGTTCCACTTGTCTCTCCTCTTATTGTCGATGTCGAATATCCTGGTGTCCGATAAAACATTAACGCGGTCTGTAGAGCGAACACATTTCCGTTCCAGCTGAGAATCTTTAATCTCGTCCACTTCAAAATACGCCGTGTCCCTTGAAATCGGCTGCAAACGTCTACGTATCGCAAGTATTAACAGTATTTTTTTATTACCAGAATAATATTTCTCTCAGATTAATGTACCTCGGTAACTCTTTCGCTGCGAATTTTTTTTCGTGAGGATATTTCACTGTCGTATCGTCAGCTCTGGCATGAGAATCTGGTCGGCGACAGACCGTCCCGCGTCGTGCGCGATGCGAATCATAATTTCTGCTGTAAATATTACCTCCGGAATCGTCATGATCCGAGATGATTTGCAAACAATCTACTTGCCGATCGCGCGGTTTTAAGAGCACGTCCCGTTCGCTTTCTTCGTCGGAGGCAGATGAGGAAACGGAGGAAAAGTCCTTACGCCTAACGTCCTTTTTCGTAGTGCGAATTCGTCGATACATTCGTACGGGCGAGGTAGATTGATTTCGAGGCAGCATCCGTGCTATTCTATCCAGAAGAGACGGCTTTCTCATTCGCCATTCGCCGTCGCTATCGGTCGTCTGTAAAGAAACGAAAATTCACGGTAAACGATCCGCGCAGAAATTACTGATTAAAAATAAAGTGGAACGAATACGCCGGTGCAGCAAGTTATTTTACCGCGTACCGTTCTCTTGCCGAGCCAAGAAATTTTCGTGAGTGCAGCAAGGATTCTTCCTACGCGAGTACTTCGTTCTCCTGCTTTGCCGGTGCCGTTCTTTAAGAGTAATTCCTTTGAGCCGTCGTCCATCTCAATGTGAATCACCTCTTCCTCATCTAGCTCCTCCGTGGAGCAGGACTCGGTATCCGCTATCGACGTAGACGAGCCGGAATCGTCCTTGCGCGGGGAGGAGCGAGATTTTCTTTTCAACCTGGCACGAAGTCTCCGACGAGCTCTCACCACGAAACAGGATGTTGGATCCTCGCTGCTCGAAGTAATATCCTTCGCCAATGGCTCATTAAAAATCTGAATCAAGTATTCGTTGCTCAGTCTCTCTTATCCGATTATTGAAATCAATTTTTTTCCCTCCTATTATTAAAATAATTAAAATTCCAATTAAGACATCAAAAAGTCCGATGTCTTACCTGAATTGTAACGTCTTCTCTGATTTTTTGTGCTTCGATGTCTCTGAACGGTACTCTCCGACGCTTAATTTCTGTCTCTCGTGATCCTTTTTGATAAGCTTAATGATACATGTGTCAATTAGTATTTTTAAAGATTTGTGCGCATTTAAAAACGTGCGTTTATAAAAAGAACATGATGATATACATACGTACTGTAACTATAAACCGAATCAGAACTACTTTCATCGATATCGACGTCTGTTTGAACAGCTTCATCCTTCTTTTCTACAAGTACTCTTTCAATTTTTCCTTGTTGTTTTTCTGATATTTTTTTGGATATTTCTTCTTCCACCGCTAGTTTTTTCGCTACTATTTTTTTTGAGATTCTTTCTTCTGATGGTACCTCCACTTTTTCTGTCGCAACTATTTCTCCTTTACGTTTTTCTTCTACAATCGGTTCTTCTTTTTTATCGATATTAGTAGTAATTGGTACAGGCCCCTTTTTCACTATTAATTGATCATCCGATGAGTCTCTGATTTTAATTAAGATAAAAAGTTTAAACAAGTCACACACAATATATTACGTAATTTTAATGATATAGTTTAAATATTCTCTAAATTATAATCAAATGCACGTACGTGTGCTTTTTTTTTAACGAATAATTAAGAGATAGCTTTAAAGACTCAATATATATCGTGATAATGGTATTACTTTCATTTCCCCGTTCTGTAAATTCTCTCGCGATGCAAGTTATCGCCTAAAACTTACTTCTCCTCGCTAATATCCGACAAATCACCATACTCGACGGGTGATCGGCAGATCGTGCAGAGATTCTGCAAGTCCGCAAAGCATTGAATGCAGAACAAACCGACGCAATCTGGCGTGGCGCACTTAATGTGCGGTTCCTGATCGTAGCGTTCTACGGCACCGCACAGGAGACACACGTTCTGCTTTCGTGGGAACAATTTGTTCAGGAAAGGGCAGATCGCCAGGCAACGCTCCCTGAACGTGACTCTCTCAGTCGTCTCGCTCCCGGTCATGCCGAACTTGCGACGCAACTGGCGTCGTGCGAATTTTAAAAAACTCCCTCTCGATCTGCATGAAAGAAATTTTATAATTAAACACAGATTAGTACGTACATAATTTACATCGGTCAAAGTAAACGGAAAAAAAACTAGAATAAACAATAATAAATCGGACAACCGAAGAGAAATCATTGTCTTAATGCGATTTAATATTTAAAAAAATCTTTTTTAAACATTTTACTATAAAAGCTCGTTGGATTTTAATATTCAATTTAAAAATGTCTAAGCAACGTGTACTTTTAACGTAATCGGCCGACATTAGCCTTTAATAATATTTTACGAGATGAGCAGCGTAAAATTCTTTTTGTTAAAAGTACCATAATTACATACGTGCGTCGACTGGTCACTTCATTAACTAATTGAAAATGCGTTACCTAATTATGTGATTATACAGCCAGGTGGCTCTTTGCTTAGCTCTTTCCGGGTAGTAATTGCACATTACGACGTGTCGCAGTCGCAATCCGTACGGCTCAAATATTGCCATGATCCAGCAGAAGGCGATCAACGTCGCGATCTGCGTGTACCGATCAAAATCTGGCGGGATTGGATCTGGGAGGCAGAACGTCATATCGATCTCCATATCCTTCGCGTGTAGCGTGAAGGCTTTCACGATGCTTCGATAAAGGTCGGCAAGGTAGCCGTCACCAGACACATAGACGCCCACGAAATTGGGTCGTTGGACCTGGAGATCGATATATACGTTCCGCCATTATATTACCTTCTATCGTGATTATTCTACGCCGCGGTATATATCTGACCACCGTGATTGTCGATATTCCTCCCCGCACTCTACGGAAATCTCGATAATAAAATTGCGGTTCTAAGCTAACAGAACATTCGATCAACTCAATTCATATACGTCAATTGTGATTTAATTCTTCGGTCTTTTAATTGCTAATCATTAATTTATAGGTAGCGTTCTGTCGCTATATTTATCGCGGTAATTATAATATTGAAGATAGGAAAAGCTTCGAGTGTTATAAATAAAATTCTCAAAGATACAATTTTTTTTTTTTTTTATAAATTTATGTTAGTGGTCGAAGTACCTGTGCTTTGATCTGTCCGTGATGTCTAATGATGTTAAGGATCCAATAAAGACTATAGTCCGCTATCATGTAAATGCAAATTTTGAACGTCGCCAAGATTAAAAAAACGGCTGATTTTGCTAGCTTAATTCTTTCGATTTTGATCAACGTGATGGACGTCAGTGAAATATATTGTTTTCGTTCACGGCGGTTTAACGGCAGAATGGTTTCCTTATCCTGACGTGTTCTTATTAGATCGATAGTGCGCAGATCATCAGTCAAGTACCGGTTATCGAAGCGTTCGCTTGTCAGCCATTTATATCGATAATGCAAAATCCTGGTAAATATTTTGACTTATAATAGATTGCAATTTTACTCAAACATCCTTTAAATTTTACCTTAGCAACATAAAGAAAATGAAGAAGGTAGTCATGAAGCTCATCCAATCGAAAACGGCTAAGAATCTATCGGTCCTTGAGCGTACTTCAGTAATTATATCAGTTGATACGTCTTCAAGAGTTTTACTTTGATTCGTCTCAAAGTGGAAAGAATGCGAGAATTTCACTTTAACGTAGAACATTGTTTTCAAATGGCGAGAGAATTTTTGAATTTCTGCAGAAAAGAAAAAGAGAGAGTATTGTATTAGAAAAAAAAACGTCAAAGCTTAGCAAGCTGACGTAAAAGTTTATAAAACAATGAATATTTTAGAAATACATAAACGTGTAAAATTAAAGTTTGTACTCACAGAAATTTCCTACAGAAATATTTAAAATCTGTTAAAATCTGAACTCTTCCGAAACTTTATCGTGTACTTTCAAAATTTCAACATACTTTTTCGCACGGCGTTGACTATAGTATCGGCGACGTAAGACACGAGCATGCAGATGAAGTCTAACGGTTTCACTATGTAACATAAAGCATCGACGACGTATGTCAGATTGCAAATCCCTCCGAAAAGAGGGCCGAGCTTCGCTTTGCAGTCGGAAACCGCACCGTCGAAGACTCTTTGACACCTGTCGAACGGCGTGCCTAACTTCTTGTTACAGATGTTTACGATGCTGCCAAGCCATTGAAAAACCGACGTGATCACTCTCACTGAAAGATACGGTTTTGAAGTATACGAAGATCGATTATCCGCGAAGTTGAGGAAAGAATGTTGACTCACGTATACTAAGCACGAGTCGCTTGATCGCCAGAAGAGTCTGTTTAATCTTCTTCACGAGTACCTTCACTGTCTTTATTACTTTCGTTATCGCGTCTCTCAGGGCATAGAAGGGTTCCTTTATCAAATCGACTACGTTCTTCACGGCTTGTTTTAATTGATCCTGTGTGTTTTCGTGGTTAAAATTAATAATGACAGTAATAATGGCGAGTAGAACATGCCTAAGCGAACTTGCTCGTAAAAGCTTACCTGTTCACAAGCTAAAGACTCCGAAAGGACACTGATATTATGCAAGATATTCTTTGCCGGTCCCGTGAGTGTTAGAATAAAGGCGTAGGCCATTAAAGCTTGTCTGCCACGTTTAGAAAAGAATTGTGGTAGTAGTAAAAACACAATACACCTGTGGGAAAGTTAATATAATTTTAAATATTAAAAAAAGAATTTAATAAAAAAGTATTTTTTTTAAATCAACACTTTAGAACGTTTAGAAATTACCTTACACGATAGGAAAATGCTAAACCAAGTGTGAGAATCATTCCGAGAATTGCGCACAGCATTGTGGCGGATGAGAACGTAAAGCTCAGTTGAATCACGAAGAACACGAAGAACATATAAGTCAGAAATATGCCGCTCAAGAATCCAAACATGCTTTTTAAAATATAATTCTCGAGCGAGCCGTCCATACGAAGGAGCCTCGCTTTTTTATAAACCCACGTATGTTTTATAGAAGAAATTATTTTATTCCAAACACGTTTAAGCTTGCTTCTGTATCTGTAAGGAGAGACGAGTATTAATGTATTTTATTTGAGGAAAACTTTTACGTATAATATAATAAACGTGTCGGTGAATGGAATTAAGTTTGAAATTAATATTGATCGGCCGGTAACGAGTTAAAAGGAATTAATGGCAGGCTCACTTTAATCTTTTTCGCCGGAGACGCTGGTTGAAAGTCAAACGTGGCTTGACACCCTCGGAGATCTCAATCGATCTCAATTTCTCATCTTCGTACCTCGACCTAGCTTTCTCGAGTTTTCTAGCTTTCAAAACCAATTGGAAAAATGACATAATCTTAGTTAATTGCTTCTTCTCTTATTATATTTTATACGCCCGTTATAAATTATTTTAATTATCTTAACCAATAAGTAATTAATGAAAATGTCACTGAAATGAATGTCATGATACTGCATTAACTGAAGTTTCAAACAATTCGTATTCGTTTCTGTTTTTTTTTTTTTTTTTTTTTTTTTTATTAATTATTATTAAATATATTTTAACCTGACATTTTTCTTTCTCAGAAAAAGCAAGAGTATGTAAAAAAATAATATTTAGCCCTGTATTACAATTAAACAGAAGCGCTAATTTGATATTGCGGCCACATAGGTGGTCGAGAACTTCGAAGTAAAATAGAATAATACCAAAATCCGTGAAGCCTAGAATTTCCCAGCGCGAAATCTCCGAAAGCGTTCGAGAATAACAGAAGTTTAGAATGTATGTGAAGATGGCCGATAGTCATAGCGCCGCTCCCGCCAATCGATGGCGCTATCTTTAATCGGCAACGAGAAGCTCGCGTTGCATATTACTCGATGATAAAAGGGTAATATGCTTTTACTATCGTGCAATAAAGCGTAATACCCGATAATAAAAAGATAATATTATCTTACTGTCGAGCAATAAGCATATTACAGCACATTACCCTATACCAAGGGTATATTACCTTCTTAAAAAGGGTTACCATAAACCTTCTTGAAAAGAGTTATCATCGAGTTGCCTGTTTAAAAAGTTTCCAAAAAAATCCGCTCGGTGTTGAACATCGCTAGTGTCGGTCTTCGATTCTTGAAGAAGGACGACGTGATACCGCCGACAAGTAGTCGAGGAAGATAACGATGTCACCCGCACCTATAGGCCGACAAAGGTGGGCGTCGAGGTCGCGAGAGAGGGGCGCGCAATCTAAACCCGATAACGAGCCAGCTGGCTGGCGTCGGCAGTGCCGTCGTTTACGTGGAGGTACGACCTGTGCGAGAGCTCGCTCTCGCTGGTGGGGCCCCCGTGCCGGATCGCCTGGAAGGTCAGAGTCTATCCCGGGGAACAAGTCGAGACCAGGTACAAACCGCTCGCGGTTGAACACGGAGACGCTCGCGTATCCTGAGGAGCAGCACGCTAAAGAGAAGTGAGGCAAAGGTAGCGAAGGACGACGCGCAGGGTGAAAAAGAAGAAGAAAAAAAAAAAAAAAGAAAGAAGAGGAAACAAACATGCCGTGAACCTTGCAAGGTGACAATGAGTACGACCCAACGAAGTCGATCAGTGCTCTCAGCGCGTGCGGTTTTCGATCGCGTGCGACCGACACCGTAGACACTCGGTCGTCGTCGTCGTCGTTATCGTCGTCGTCGTAATCGTCGTCTTCGCCGCGCAGGGTGCATATGTGTACGGTGTGCAGAGGTGCGCGCGTGTGACCGTGTTTTTCCTGATACCCGTGGTACCTTCTGACCCAGCTTTGACCTGATCCAGGTGCCCGACACCCGGACCGACCGCGATGACTACGAGGGAGCTCTACGTTAAGGTATGCAGGTTACATAGAGCATATTAGATAAATGAACGTAAGCCGCGCATCCTCGAGGAAGATGGCAGGCCTCCTCTGACGTAAATAAAATTGCGCGCCGAGGATTCTCGCGCGCCGCCGTTTCAATCCCTCCGGGAGGGATTGACGCCGAGTTTCAAGGGGATGTTCCAGTTAGGCACGACCAAAGCGTGGCTGTAAACCTCGTTCCAAACCGATATACACAGGCTTCTCTCGCTCGTCAGACGATTCCATAGCGCGCGTAGCAAATGAGCCTGTTCCTAAAGCTGTTGCTCTATTTCCTATACTATTAGGTTTTTCGGATGAACGAAAAGAATTTCAGTACTCTTGGGAACAAATACGAAGCGTCTTTGTCTTGGAGTAATTTTCTTTCTTTCAACTCTCAACCGTTGTTTACGATCACATATATTACCGCGTGCGCTGTTGTAATTTGCGTTCAAAATTATTTAAATTACTCCACGTGAATAATATCCCGCAGTCTTACTCGACGTGATTTAGCTGCATGCATCAACTAAGGAACTCGAGGATTTGCAAATGCCTTGGTTATACAATCAGTGGAAATTGCAAGAATGACGCTGGCCGCTAGCGAGTTTATGGTTGAGCGTGCGAAGCTGCGACACGACTTCGTTTTGTCGAAACGTTTGACATTTGAGAGCAAGCAAGTACTTATATCGCCAGGCACAACTTACGAATCAGGAACAGAGTCGACTCGTTTCAGCTTAGCTATCACTTTCTTTTTACGTATTAAGCAAAAAAAAATAAAAATAAAAAACCGAGGCCTGCCCTAATTTGAGGTGCGTCATCTCGATTCGATTCGCAACGCATAGGATATAACAAATCAAAGTTTATGTAATTATTATTGTGTCTGCAACACACCCGCGCGAATATAGGCCATCCATTTACATAATATACATGTCGTAGTTTCAACATGACACTCTCCAGTTGAAGAGAAAACTCTACTTCTCACGGCTCTTTTTTTTTTTTTTTTTTACTCATTTAAACGCACAACACGGGCGTTTCTTTCCGTTTAATTATGCTCGCTATTATTCTCACGTCTACAAGACTCTTGTCTCATTCCCTTCTCAATGATCGTCTTTATTTGAGACGAAAATCTTTTCCTCGGTTCCGACAGCAGGGTTTAAAGAAGCGTGTCAGTTTGATGAATTAGCTGTTGGCCAGGAATTATCATCGTGGCGGAATCCAAGTAAACAGATTCTTAAATTTCGTTCAACATTCCATTAAACTCGAACTTTGTGTACGATATTGCGTAAGAATCAATAACACCGACCTGACGTTCTACCTACAATTCTTTACTAAGATCAGTTTTGTACGTTTGGTTGTATACATTTTTTATCACGCGGTTAATGTCTTCTTCTAGGTCTCTCTTTTAAAATTGATTCCGAGCAATATTAATATCTCTATCGTGACGCTTTCGTCTGCGTTAAATATATATTATTAGGTTGAAAAGGTTAGCGAATTTATTTATACGTGCATTAATGAGTAAAAAGGCGGAGTCTTTCTCAAGCCTTTGAGATTTCTTTCCGAAAGTAAAAATCAATAACCGCCAGCGAGAAAACTTCTATTACGGGAGACCTAAATTCTGGGCTAAATCAGGCGGCACGATCGTTGAAATGACAGCATGTGTTTGATTTACCGCGATAATGTTTCATTAGCAGTACGAATACGGTGACGTGAAAAACACTTTCGATGCAGCAGCTCGATAAGGTGCGCTTTTCATCAGGCGGGAGAAACTTGGAATATAAATATTAAAAAATTGCAATACAGTTAATAAATTAGCGCGCATGCTGCATGAATGTATTGTAAAAACATTTCGTGTGCAAAATCTGATAGTAATCGCAGTTCAAAAATTTAATCGCAAAGAAAAAAAAAAAAAAAAAATAACGTATCGCACACATTATCTTTCTATAACCCGCGATAAATGCAGGCGTGAACGTGCGTGCAAAGTGAAACGCAAAAAATAAAACGACACCTAACGCGCCTTGGGATTTAGCGAAGTACCGCTGAGTAATGAAGACCGAGATTAGAAAGCGTTATTGCCTTCGGTTTACACTATTCCCTTTAAGCTCGCGACGCTTCTCCCCGATATGGTGGTTGATTTATCGCGGCGACCAGGTGAGCGGCGGAGGTTGTCTGAGGTCGGGCATCATACTTTCTGTTATAACAGGTTTTCGCTTCTTCGGACCTAAGAGGGGAAAAGTGTCGGGAACATCGGCGACGTGAGCCACCGTCCCTTAGGTGCACTTTTTACATTTATCCGGCCTGAGCCCACCTACGACTACGCGGCTCTTCGGGAGCTTCCACAGTAATTTAGAATAATATTTCGACGTGAGAATTCTGAAATACAAGTTTGCCGGATAATTCGCTCTTCGTCGCGCATCGCGAACAAATTTTGCCGGAGCAAAGAACTTGAGCTCTGAACGAAATCTTAATTAACTCACACATTGTTAGCTAGCGAAGCAATTTTCTCGAGATTACCTGCCGCGCGAAGCTTCTTTAGATTAAATTAGCCGTCGCCGCGACTTGGAGATACGTTCCTTCACGATCAGCGTGAGGATTCTACCGGTCTTGGCGACGCTGGAGCCAAAGAGTGTAGCGTGATCGTCTGGTCCCGTCGCGTTTTGCTTTTCTGCGGCAAGAGAAAGGTATCTGCTTGGCCGCAAGCGAGGTTCGTAGATCGCATTCTTCGAACTGATCCCTCAGCGGGTTGTTCCCATTTTTTTTTTTCTTCCTTTTTTTACATAAGAGCACGCTCGTGACTCCAGCTGAATTGAAATTGAAATTAAAAATGCATGGTTACGGTTCGTCATTAAGACTCATAGAATTGGACCTCTCAGTCACGCGTGGTTCGTTAAATATTAATGTCACCGTCGGTCTGAGATCAGCGCGGCACTTGCATTTCTCAATGCGCGAATGTTGCGGGAGAACCCTTTCTCTTAATAGAGAGACCGTTCTCCTCGTATTGATTATACCGCGTCGCGAACGGAAAGGACTTTCGTGTCTCAAGATCACCGCGCACAGACTCTCTAATCTATTATCGATCGCGCATAACGCCATTTCCGCCGTTGATCGTCGAGATTAGAGCATTTCACCGCGGCGTTCTTTGCGATAAGAGAAACTCCTGCCGGCAGTCTAGCTCGCCTCATCGGCGAAGCGATTCTTCTTTCTCTCGGGGAAGAAATGTTTCCTGTGTTAAATAAGGCGTTACGTCGGTCCTTTATGATTCTTCCTTCTCTAATCGCGCGACGTAAAATCCTCGCGGCGATATCCCACAAGAGGCGGTGCCGGTTTTACGAAGGCGCGCATAACTAACACCCGCGGAATAGACGCGTTCTCACGGTCGCATGCCTGTCTTTCGCGGATGGCTAAATCTCCTTTTGTTCATCGGGGGCCGATTAATCGCGCCCGGCTGAGGCATAAATCGGAAGCGCGAACCCACGATAGTTTTTCACAGCGCGTCACGCAACATTACGTTTTACTACGCGCCGAAGGGTGAATTATATAATACAATTTAATTGGCGTAATTATTCCGAGTTAAAAACTGACCGCGGTTAAATGTAACGACGCTATTTTTCACGGCGCTTGGCGTTGTGATTAGTCATAATTAAATGCGCAATCTTTTTATACCGCAACCCGTAGGCGCGAGTATACTATTTGTTTTTAGCTCCGATAATAAATCGAAAAGTTTCACGTGTTTCAGAAAAAGAGAAAGAGAGAGAAAAAAAACGTACAATTTTTTTTTTTATATCTAAAGTTTATCTGAAAATTAAATGCGTTTCCGTGTTTAATGGTCTATTGTAAAAAAGTAAACGCTTAATGAGTCAACGTAAGCAATCGATCTTACCATTGCGTCGCTGATATCAATGATAGAGAAGATAAATTCTATGTAGTTGTTTCCACCGTCTGTTAATAGACCTCGAGGTTTTTATAGTCTGCACGATAGATCATCCACGTGCGTTTTACAGTTCCCTACCGGAGTTTAAAAATATTACCAGCCTGTACGCGCTTTTTCAAGTGCATTATCGTCACTTGACGGTCTCCGAAGTTAATATAGAATATTAAGTATGAAAGATAGAATTTCAGTAAACGGTGAATATAATATAATATTTCTGTTAACTATCCCTGAATTTTTACCGCGCGCCTGTGAGCTCATTTAATTCGATTATCTTCCTGCATTTTTAAACTTTGATTTTTATGTAACAGCTATCCACGGCTATTCGTTTCAGTTCATATTTAAAATGTGCCTGTGTTTACGCACAAAATATACGTAACAGACCGTTGAGTTAAATTCACTGAAGAAATCCATGTCAGCATGAATCATACGTTCTGGGATGGCCTCGTAGTGATAAGATTGCAACGCCCCTCCATTTGTTTTTAGTTAAGTTTGAAAGCGTATTCGAAAGGCCCGAGCCGCAAAATATTATCGCATTCATTATGATAATTCTTTTCAGTAAAGTAACTTAATTAAACTCCGCATAAACGTGAGCAAGAAATTTTTTTTTTTTTTCTTTTATTCTTTTTTTTTTTTCTTTTTTAACGTTGCTGACGAAACTTGATAAATTTATAATAATATTTAATTTTCCTCAAATTTGTTGCACGTGAGGAGATTATGTGAAAAGTATTCACACGATTAAAGAGCTTCACGTGCGAAATGCAACGGAAACCTTACATAGTAGCGAAGCTCGGGTACGGGACAATCGAAAGGGTTTGCATTGCCTGCCTAGAAGCAACTTCGTTGCATCTCCTACGCGTACGAAAACCTCGCGTGAAACTTTCGGAAAAGACGCACGTCGCTAATTCCGGCATTACGTAAATATGTAAAATGCGCCGTAACTTTCTACGGAACGCACGGATCACTTTTGTCTTCTGGACACCTCGACAATTAAAGTCTAGCTATGAGAACCCGGTAGAGAGGCTCTGGGTTTTTGTTCCTCTTCTCGCGAGCCCGTGGTGATAATTGGCCTTGCCGCTGTTGCGTCGTTGCATATTGCGGTGCGGCATAGAAAGCATGGGAAATCATTTCATCGGTATGCCTCGCCACGAACCGAGAGAGTCGTAGAGCGAGCCGAAGACGTACGTTAATCCGCATAGAATTTCGACACGGTAACATTTGCAAGTTGCAGTATCATTCCGAGAGTTCGCGTTAATTGATCGGCTGTAATTCGTAACTTTCCACGCCTTTCGCGTAAATAATATGCATGCAGAATGCTGCACGCTTCGCGAGTCGCAGGAGCGAAAGATGTATTTGCAGAAAAAGACGTAAAGAGATAAGAGTTTTAATTAAGCCACGTCGGTGATTTCGCGAGCGTTACGTATTATTACCTGTCTTCTTTATTTCTTCTTCAACCGGCGAAACGGTATCTTGCGTAATTAATGACACACGTGCACGGCCCACGCGCCGTGGGAGCGAAGTTCAGGGTCGCATATTTCATCGTCTTTCCGCATAAATGCTGTTAATTGGCTCGTACGATCGGCGCGGTTGATGAAATCATTTATGAATTTTAAAAGGACGAAAAGCCGGGCAGCTCTTTTTATTTCCGCCCGCCGTCGAAAGATCTTCGCACGCGCCCGCGGAGATGCGATCGACGCGGCACGTTATTATCGTGCAATAATTAATAAGACGGTGCTCGTTATCATTAGAGTAAACGTGACGCTGCGAATTAATAACTAGTCTTACACGGAATTTCACACGATGTTTTATGTAATTGCAAGCCTACCGTGAATTTGGCATTACCGTGACAATGCAGTTCATTCATACATTTTCTTCAACTGTAATTAAATATAAAAAAAAAAATTAAAAAAAGTTATTAATACAATCTTGATATCTGTACATAATCGTAATTATGCAGACAAAGTTTTTTTTTTTTTTTTTTTTTTTTTAGAATTTTATAGACTCAAGTAAAACTTGTCGCGCGATATTTATTTCTCATTTCCACGAAAAAGAAAAAATTAATGTATTTAATTAAATCATTATTCCGCCTCTGAGACTTACTAATTACGTTCGTGGATCATTGACGTTACTTGTGGGATGATCCGGAAATGTGGGACGGCGAAAGGGAAGTCGCGACTTCGGCAGAAAAACCAATTTACCGTTACTTGACATGCTTCTGGCTAGTACAATTGGGTGATACCGAGAGACCTTACTTCGACAATACGTAGAAATCCTTATGACACGAAAGTACGTTGGGTTTGGCCGGGTGCACCGTTATTCGCTCACGAAAGTCATGTTCCTAGAGAATGTGCAAAACTGTATCCGACGATCGCTGGCACGGAATCATTGATCTTATATTATTATACATTGCTCTGTTCGCGTATGATTAATGCTGGTTGTCACGTTAAATACTGAGATTAAATAGAACGGTAATTCTACGTTCGTACAATGTCTTTTATCGTACGGGAATAATATATGATAACATTAAGTGCATGAAATAAGAGCGAATTGGAGCATTCGCCGACCGAATCGATACAATTCTTATTGGCGACCTCGTGCTTTATGCGCCGCTCCAAAAGGAAAAAAGCGGGTCGTCTTTGCGGTGCCTAAAAAGTCAAAAGTGGAGTACCAATTAGCGATTCATCGTCTTTTTAACAATTTTATAAGGCCTCGCTATTAACAGCAGGGGATGCGCATGAATTCTATATTAAACTACATAATAAAACCGACGAAACTTTATCAGCGCAAAAATAACGTGCGAAATCGATTGCAGGACGGCCGAGTATGGGTGCCGCATCCGGAGAAGGTATGGGAAGGCGCCGTGCTCCTGGAGAACTACAAGCAGAAACAGCCGACGTTGAAAGTGCGCACGGAAGAGTCGAAACAGATAAAAGTATTGGAGATAAAGTCGGACAATGATCTACCGCCGCTCCGTAATCCCGACATTCTAATAGGAGAGAACAATCTCACGTCGCTGTCGTTTCTTCACGAGCCCGCTGTTCTCTACAATCTCCAGATCCGCTTTCAACGGCATTCCATTTACACTTATTGCGGCATCGTCCTGGTAGCCTTCAACCCGTACAACGAATTACCAATCTACGGCAATGACACGATATGGGCCTACAGGGGCCAGGCGATGGGTGACCTGGAACCCCACATATTCGCCGTGGCTGAGGAAGCCTATACAAAGCTAGAAAGGTGAGTAATCTTTTTAACATTTATTTAGAATAGCAGGGTAAATTTTTTTTTTTTTTTTTTTTTTTTTACGTTAAAAAATTATACTGCTAATTATTAGTAACAAAATTACGAATAAAAAGAAAAAGAAACTTTAAAATAATTTAATTTAATTTAATTAAATTTTAGGGAGAACCATGATCAGTCGATTATCGTCTCTGGCGAATCGGGCGCCGGCAAAACGGTCTCTGCGAAGTATACCATGCGGTATTTCGCGACCGTCGGCGGATCGGCGACGGAGACTCAAGTCGAGAAGAAGGTTCTCGCCTCTTCGCCTATTATGGAGGCGATCGGTAATGCGAAGACTACCAGGAACGATAACTCCTCTAGATTTGGAAAATTCATTGAGATTCAGTTTAATAAAAGTTATCACATCACCGGCGCGAGCATGAGGACCTACCTGCTGGAGAAATCGCGGGTGGTGTTTCAGGCGTACGAAGAACGGAATTATCATATCTTCTACCAAATGTGCTCGGCAGCGAAGCGTCTTCCTCACTTACACTTGTCTAATCAGAATCAGTTTCACTATCTTAATCAGGGTAACAATCCCACGATCGACGGCGTGGACGATCTCGCTTATTTTGACGAGACGATAAACGCGCTGACGATGCTCGGCTTCACGTCCAAGCAGCAGGACGACATGCTACGCATATTGGCGGCTATCTTGCATTTAGGCAATGTAGATATAAGCAGCTCCGTGATAAAAGACGCGAAGAACAGCGAAGTAGACACCGAATCCAGCTACATTTCACCGTCGGACCGGCATCTGCTTGCCTTTTCTGAGCTGCTGGGCATCGAAATAAACGCGATACGCAAATGGCTGTGCCATCGGAAGATCGTTTCGACACGAGAAGTATTTTTGAAGCCTATGACTGTGGAACAAGCGAACGGCGCCCGTGACGCTCTGGCCAAGCACATTTACGCCGAGCTTTTCAACTGGATCGTGACTAACATCAACAGCTCGTTGCAGTCACCTAGTCAAGCCCATTGTTTCATCGGCGTACTTGATATTTACGGCTTCGAAACGTTTGAGATAAATTCGTTCGAGCAGTTCTGCATAAATTACGCGAACGAGAAGCTCCAGCAACAATTCAACCAGCACGTTTTCAAGCTAGAACAAGAAGAATACTTGAAGGAGGACATCGAATGGACCTTTATCGATTTCTACGATAATCAGCCGTGTATCGACCTGATTGAGACGAAACTCGGCATTCTGGATCTCCTCGACGAGGAGTGCCGCATGCCGAAAGGCTCGGACGCCTCCTGGGCGGAGAAGATGTACACCAAGTGCATCAAGTCTAAGCACTTTGAAAAACCGCGTTTCGGCACGTCAGCCTTCCTGATTCATCACTTCGCCGATCTCGTGCAATACGAAACTGCGGGCTTCCTGGAGAAGAATCGCGATACTGTAATCGAGGAGCAAGTGGATGTGCTAAGAAGCGGCGAGAATAAATTGCTGAGGAGGCTGTTCACTGACGAGGACCCGAAGCTGGCAGTGCCGCACACGAGAGTGAAGGTGTCCACCCAGAAAAGTGCACCGGCGAGCACGGCCAATAAGCAGAATAAAAAGACGGTCGGCTCGCAGTTCCGCGACTCTCTCAACATGCTAATGGCCACGCTGAACGCTACGACGCCGCACTACGTGCGTTGCATCAAGCCGAATGACGAGAAAGAGGCCTTCGAGTACAGTCCGGTGCGGGCGGTGCAGCAGCTGCGTGCTTGCGGCGTTTTGGAGACTATCAGAATTTCTGCCGCGGGCTTTCCAAGCCAACGTACGTACGGTGACTTCTTCCAGAGGTACCGCTGCCTTTGCAAATTTAAGGAGATACGGCGAGATGATCTAAAAGAGACCTGTCGGCGAATCCTGGCCAGATACATCAATGACGAAGACAAATTCAAGTTCGGCAAGACCAAGGTGCTTTTCAGAGCCGGTCAAGTGGCGTACCTGGAGAAATTGCGAGCGGAGAGGCAACGTGATGCTTGTATAATGATCCAAAAGACCGTGCGCGGCCTGATTCACCGTAATAGATATAGGAAAATTCGTAGGTCGATTCTCGGTCTTCAGAGATACGGGAGAGGTCTGATCGCTCGGCAAAAGGCAGAGGCTGTGAGGAGAGAAAGGGCGATAATAAAAATTCAGAAGTACGTGAAAGGTTGGCTGCAGAGGCGATGGTACTTAGAGGTGAAGCGCACGATTCTTGGCTTGCAGACACGTGGCAGAGGCAATATGGCTCGTGCTAGGTTTAGGTTAATGAAGGATCATGCCGCTGCAACGGTGATTCAAAGATTCGCTCGTGGATATCTCGTCAGAATGGCGTGCAAGAAAAAACTCAGGGATATCATAACCGTGCAATCGTGCATCAGGAAACGCCAGGCAAAGAAAATCTTTAGACGACTAAAAGCCGAGGCCAGAAGTGTAGAGCACGTTAAGTCACTCAATAAAGGATTAGAAATGAAAATCATTACGTTGCAACAGAAAATAAACGAAATGGTAAGTGATGTATTACTTTTTTAATGATATGTACGAGTTATTTATTTTTAATAATCTAACATAATACATAATTGCATTTAAGAAATATACCAACTTTTGTAATTTCAGGCAAAAGAGACTCACTACTTGAAAAACTTGCAAAACGAACTGATGGATTTGAAAAGCAAGCTAGACAACTTAAAATCTGTCGACATCGAGAACAAAAAATTAAACGGAATGATACAGGAGAAAGAAAAGGAGTTAAAGAAAATAAAGGAAGTTTTACAGCAAGAACAGGACGAAAAGATGGACATACTACACGACAAGAATAGAATTGCTTTACAAAAGGATGAAGAAAACAAAAAGCTACGGGAAGAAAACGAAAGACTGCGAAAAGAACTCTCGATTGCGACCGAGAAGTTGAAGAGCAATCAGCGCGGTGCTGAAGAGAATCTTAAGTATCGTATCGAGCAGGAAAAAGATCTACTTCGAATGGAGCAGGACCAGGATCGTGGAGCTTATCAGAGATTGCTTAAAGAATATCACGATCTGGAACAGCATACGGAAATGCTGGAACAAAAGCTACTGGAGGTACAAGGAGTGCTTGGACACTCGCGCTCCTTGAGCAATGCATCCAGCGGCAGCGGAAATCCGACAACAGAAATTCCGCAAGATGATCAGAACGTTGTAAGTTGTAATACATGTTATTAATGCACAAATATTTTTAAACATTTGCCATAAAAAAAAAATTGTTTCTTTAGTTATATTTTTTTATAGATTTTAATTTTTTATTTCTTGTTAGAGACGCTGTTAAAAATTTGAGGTAAAATAATATTCACGAGCTCTGTATTTTTTTTATTTTAATAGGATTTCGGTTACGGCTCTGTGAGATCCACGGCTTCCTCGTCAACGCCCTATTCGCGAGTAGAAACGATAGATTGGAGTCAACAGCGGTCAGATAGTCCACCCGATGGAGAAGTTCAACAAAACAAATCGCCTTCAGAAGCACCTGCACCCGCACACGCGCCCGTGGACATCGGTCTCGTTTTGAAGTTACAACAAAAGCTTAAGGACGTCGAGAAAGAAAAAGGCAGACTGATTAGGATGGTCGAGGATCTCGAACGCGATAGTAACGAGGAATCTACCAGAACGCAAGATTCGTTTAAAGTAAGAAAAAAGAATTACATTGTAAAAATTGATTTTTCACATTAAATTATCACTTTTGCGACGAGTTTATAATTAATTCGAGTTCTAGCATAACAACTGTCGATTTTCTGACACGAATTCAACGTCATTAAAAGATTATCGTAATAAATCCACTTTACTGTGCTTCGTCACTTCCCTTATCTTTATTATCACTGATTAATTGAGACAATGTGGCTTGTTGCAGCTCCAAGAACTGGAAATGGAGAATGCGCAACTTAAAAAAGATCTGACTTCGCTAAGGAAGTCTGTATCCACTGGTAGTCCATCGTCCGCACAACAAAATCTCATGAGTAATTTTATATTACAACTTATTAATTTTGCATTGACAGTAAAAAAAAAATAACATAATGCGCTATAAATAACACAGAATAATACTGATATATGATATTGCAGTACAATTCGAAGCGCTGCAAGAGGAACTGGAAAGGAGAAGAGAGGAGTGTATTCAGCTGCATAGCGTGCTCGCCGATCATACACGTAGAATGAAGAACTTAGGTGCGAATTATGGTCGCGACGTGGACATCGTAAATGAAGACGGCGAGCTGGTACTTGCCTTCGAAGCGCAGAAAATGATTAACAGGTAACGCAAAACGATACGCTTAGCTGACTATTGACAAAGTGCCACGTTTAACAAGTCTTTTGTCGTTTGTGCATGCATTTCGATTTTAAGTAAACTTAAAACAAAGGCACCGAGAGGAGAGTGAGTTGAGCAGATTCACGAGCAGATTCACTTGTTTGAATATTATTGAACTGTTCAATCAGAAAAAAAAAAATATTTCTTTTTTTTTTTTATAGTATCGTAAACTTCCCAATGCATTCGAATTAATTTGTTTTGACATTCAGCGAAATATTAGTAATGGGCATAACTTTTTATTTACATCGAATGATTAATTAATTTGCGATTGAACAATTCAAGAGATTTTTTGCAATAATTGTCAAAAAATCAAAACTTGATTTCTTTGTTTTTAAGACAACTGGAAGATGAATTGCAGACGAAAGAAAGGAACTGGCGATCGCAAAGAGACGAATGGCGAAATGAAATAGACAGACTGCAAGAAGAAATTGAGAAACAACAAAAGCTACTCTCCATTAATTTAAGCAAATCGCCGCAAACTCAAACGGAGCTTTACATGCAGTACGAAGTTGCGAGATTGACGTCTGAAAATCTGGTAATTAAAATAAATTTTTGTATCAATAATGTAGTTGATAAATTTGTATTTAATTAACTTTTAAATAATTATAGAAATTAATATATTTATATTTCACGCTTTTTATTAAAGGAACTTCAAGTAAAATACGATAAAATATCGGAGGAATGCAGACGTTTCAAGAAACAATGCAAAATTCTAGCAAAACGACTTAAGGACGCTGGCTGTAAGTGTAATAATTATAAATTTATAATATAAAAATTATTCAGAGATAATATTTAGAGATTCTGCGTATTTTCTACTTAGAATAATAATTTAATAAGATAAATTAACTTCTTATGCTATCAAAGACGAAACGGAGGAACGTTCTTATATGAAAGGCACCGGTAAGTTTTGACAGACATTAGTCATCGTGTCATTGAATCCGAATTGTGTGCATATACAAGAAAACAAATCGAACAAAGAAATAAAAATTTTAATAACAAAAATTATTATATATAATCTCAATTTTATGAAAATTAGAAAGAAACTATTACGCGCGCTATGCACGTGTTATTTTTCGAGACATTTTATTTTTGCAGTGCCCAATGTGGTGGAATACGCAAACGGATGCGTCGGTATTTCCGGCACTCACGGAGATGGAAGTAACATGCCTATTATTCGCAAAAAGGAAAGAGATTATGAAGGAATGTTCGAATTCAAGAAAGAAGATATTAATATTGTCATACGTCATTTGGTCATTGGTAAATTGTCGCTTTACATATCAATACACCTTTCGAGAATTATTTAATTTATAATTTGTACATTTAAATAATTTTTCGAATTTATCTACGAAATTTATTTTGTGAGATATTAGTTTAATTCTAAATTTTTTTTTTTTTTTAATGCACGATCTATAGTTTAATCATTCAATGTTTTATTTTATTTTATTTTATTTTTTCTTTCAGAGTTAAGGCCTCGAATAGCTGTAACGCTGTTACCAGGTTTACCGGCTTACATTCTCTTTATGTGTATCCGACACACCGACTGCATTAACGACGATGACAAAGTGCGGTCGCTGTTGACCGAGTACCTGAATGCCGTTAAACGTGTGTTAAAGAAACGCGATGATTTCGATTCTAGAGTGCTTTGGCTGAGCAATACCCTGCGATTGTTGCATAACATGAAGCAATATTCCGGCGACAAGCCATTCCAGATCGAGAACACGCCCAGACAGAACGAGCAATGCTTAAGAAACTTTGACCTAAGTGAATACCGTGTTGTACTTAGTAACGTAGCTCACTGGATCTTCAGCAATCTCATCACGAATCTCAAAGAAAGAATCCAGGCCCTTACAGTACCGGCATTACTAGAGCATGAAGCTATAGCCGTTCCGAGCGACAAATCCGGGCGGGTCAGATCAGCGTCTATGGGCGGCGAGCCGGATTCCACGCAACAAAAGCTAGAGAAGCTTTTGGGCGAACTAACATCGGTTCACAAAACCTTGCAGTATCACGGCGTGGATCCCGAGGTCGTGGTACAATTGTTTAAGCAATTATTTTACTTTATGTGCGCCAGCGCTCTAAACAATCTGCTGCTGAGGAGCGAACTTTGCCGATGGACGAAGGGTATGCAGATAAGGTAAGATAAATCGTTAGCCTTTAATTTTTAAAATCGTAAAAAATTATATAATGTCTTATTTATTATTTAAGGTATAATATGAGCCATTTGGAGCAATGGGGCAGGGACCGTCGATTAGAAACCGCGTCGGAAGCGTTGCAACCTATCATACAAGCGTCACAGCTTCTGCAGGCTCGCAAGACGGATGAGGACGTTAATTCCGTCTGCGAGATGTGTAACAAATTAACGGCCAATCAAATAGTGAAAATTTTAAATCTGTATACACCCGTCGACGATTACGAAAGCCGGGTTCCTGTTTCATTCATTAAAAAAGTACAAGACAAATTAAAGGAGCGTGGCGAGAACAACGAACAAGTAAGCTTTTTCCAGTTGGTTAAAAATGATCAATTCTTCGAAATAAAAAATCCTACGCATTCAAGTCGCAAATCTAAAAGATTTTTTTTTTTCTAACACGATGGATCTTTTTTTTTTTCAGTTACTAATGGATCTAAAATATACCTATCCCATAAGATTTTCCTTCAATCCGTCGGATATTCGACTTGAAGATATCGAGATACCCGAGGTGCTTCATTTGCCCATGCTCAAGAAGGTGTAACGCAAACCAGGTAAGTTTCTGGTCAAGATCCCCACTCTACTGTACTGTACTGTACTGTACTGTACTGTATGTCTTTAGTTGAAAACGTTGTATGTACGCGAATAATCGAAACTCGCTTAGTCCATTTGTTCGTACGGAAAGTTAGTGATACCGGTAATCCGGCTACGTTTAGACGTAGATACATCGAGAGAGCGGCTCATCGATATCACGTTTTATATGTTTCTTTTTTACTCGGGTAATTTATAGATTTTGCGATATGTCATCGTATTCCAAATCACATTCGCGTTCGAAGTCAATTCCGTTCACGTAGATAGACGATCAGGGTTCGGTAAGTGAGAAAAAGAGCGATATTTTCAATTATTGTTATTGTACAGCGTTGTACGTCGAAATATAAAGAAGGCATGAGTAAGAAGCTCTTACAAGGAAATTAAACATTTGATTTGAGATTTATTAATCGATATTATTTATAACATAAACAAATAATATTCTCGGATGTCTCACTTGCACTATTTTTTCTTAAAATAGTATGTATAAATAATGAAATTTGTTTGCTCACTTATTTTCTGAATAACGATTGAAAATAAGAATTAAAAAAAATTAATTTTTGAAAATATAAAAATTACGATAATAATTGTGTGTAAATATGCATTCAGTTTATTTGCGACGAAATTTTTTTCTTTGTATATATAGCATATTTAATCCTTGTAAGAATTTCGTACGCACGATAAAAGTGAAAACTTGTTGAACATGTAATTAATGTAAAAAAAGAAAAGAGAGAGAAAAGATATAACGTCATGTTGGAAATAGAATGTATATTTTGTGATACGAGAGATAAAGAACTGTTATAAGATTGGGTCCGATAACGGACTAATATATGAATGAGAAAAAGATATAAAGGTGACCGAAAGAAACAGGGGTATATAATTGTTGTATTCTAATTTATACATATGTACATGCAATTGTATTTTGTGCCATTTTACTAGTAGAATGTAATATTTGTTTGTTATTTCGTTCAATCTGCCATTAGTTTCGTGCATTACCAACACATTCCACAAAATAAAAAAAAAAATAAAAAAAGAGAGAAAATATCCCTTCCCAAAATGTTATAGACAGAATATATTTACACTATATAACACCTGGACTCAATGTGACATATTTATTTGTTCCTACAGTGAAAATAAAGTCGAGGTGATAAGCTTAAAGCTAGACTAACAGCCTGTTCAATTTAAAACCTGGGTTCGAATCCTGTAACTTCACATACAGAATGAAAAAATTCTGTACAAAATTATTTTACTGTGATTAAAAAAAAATGAAAAGTACAAGAAATTACGTATAGGAAATATAAAACATAAGTGCCTGTGAATCAGGTAGGTATCGCTTAATGATTGTATTGCCAAATATACACGTATAAATTTTAATAACTGATATGAAACAATTTTCAATTTAATTAATCGAAGTTCTAAATTATTATTACAAGCGTAAAAAAGAATGCAATAGAATGATATACCAATTACAGAAAATCAGGTATTTAATATAATAAAAAATAATTAAATATACTTAATTTTTAAGTACCACCGTGGTCGTAAGGCGATCGTACGTCGTCAATTTTCAGAATCATCTTGACGAGTTGAGTTGCCAATAAAATCTGTTGCGTCTTGCTCGTTAGAGTTTCAATAACATTTTGTTTCTTCATATCTGTAACAATTAATTCGTAATTATTTCGTGATTAATATAAAAAAAAAAACAATATATAATACATTTAAAAATTAATACATACTTGCTGTGCCTCGATTTAAACAATCGATACCAAGAGCGGGATTTTTTTCAGCTAATTGACGTGCTTTAATTTCTGCTATGGTATCGACAGGAGAAAGACCTGAATTTTCCGCGAGTGCCATAGGAACACTCTCTAAAGCTTCAGCGAACGCACGGAAAGCATATTGTTCCAAAGTGCTGATTTTGTCAGCTTGTGCCATGCAAGCTAGTGCGCAAGATATTTCGGCTGCACCTCCGCCATAAAGAATCCTATTATCTTGTACCACATTACGCACAGTACATAATGCATCGTGTATTGATCGTTTTGCTTCTTCAATAATCTATAAACATAAAAACGACATCGTCTATTATAAATTAAAAAAAATTATTTAAGTAGCACAAATGTCGCATTGCAAAAAAGTAAGTTCAATTAATATATAGTATTGAACAGTTTAAATAACAGCAATGCATTATTATTGCAAGGTGTCTGGTCAGTTATGCACATTGGAAAAGGTACTACTGAAATTCTCCTTGCTCGTAGAAATTATTTTTATTACTACCACGTACCATTTTGTTACCGCCACGAATAAAGATCGTCACAGCGCGAGAGTTTTTGCATTCCTCGATAACCAGCATTCGATCTTTTGTTGTACCAAACGTTAGTTCTCTGACGACACCAGCATGACCAAGTTTTTCCGGCGTCAATTCTTCGAAGCGAGGTACGATGCGTCCACCAGTCGCAATAGCAATAAGCTATAAAAAAAAATTTAATTCTTTCATGCGTATCTTATGCACAAAATGCATAATATGATAAAAAAAATTCATTATTTTTCAGATCTCATAATCTTTGAATCATTGGAGCCACCACGAGAGTCGGATCACTAGCTATTTAATTTTGAAAATTTGTTAGTTTTCTTAAAAATTAATATAACATTAATTTGTAAGAAAACATCGATATTTTCAAAACTAAAACAAGCCAATTCCCCAAACTCTCGAACCTCCTCTAACGCTCTTTTCTCATCATTATAACAAGCAACAATTGCTTTATAAATAATGAAACTTGATGAAAAATTAAAGAAAAAAAAATTATTAAAATTACTTACTTCGATTTCTGGACCGCCAACCCATCTAACTGCAGGTAAGTTATTTTGCAGTAATAAATGATTGGCTTCGTCATCAAATCCCCACTGACAAATAGCCAATGTCGTACCGGCGTCTTTGACTTGCTTCACTATTTCCGTAAATTTTTCGCGCTCGTAATCGCGCAAAGCTTTATAATCCTCAACGGATGTGACGTCCAACTTATGTTTTGTTTTAGGCTTCGGTGGTTCAAATGGACATGTCAAGATGGCCAATTTAACATTTTCTAATCTCTGTAATATTACATAAATATTAAATATAATTAAAAAAAAAAGAAAATGTCATATAGAACATTTTCATTAATATATACTTTCGGCATTTGTGGATGGCTGAAGTCCTTGTCGACAACAACCCCCCGTACTAAAACAGTATCCTCCAATCTACCACCAACTTTTCCTTCTATCTTGATTAATTCAAAGTTAACATCGTGTGTAACAGGATCCAGAACTGCCAGTACAGCTTGCACAGCTATTTCTGCCATTTGTCTATGATGTTTGTTGACACTGTAAGATATAAATGAATAAAAGGTGAGTAAAATAATTGTTAATTAAAATCTAAAAGCAATAAAAAAATTTAATTACATTTTCGACCCTAATGACGTCATAGCTATATCGATATACGGCTCTAAATTCTCGGGAGTTCCTTTAAAATCGTCTGTTATTGTCTTGAGATGCTCAGATGCACATTTTGCTGCTAATTCAAATCCATCAGCAATTCTAATTGGATGAATTCCTTTGTCCAGCAATTGTTCAGCTTGTTCCATGAGTGCACCAGCTAGTACAACTACTCCGGTAGTGCCGTCGCCGATCTCATCATCTTGAGAATTTGATAGTTGAACCATCAGCTTGGCAATTTCATGGTCCACATCCATATTCTTCAAAATTGTGGCACCATCATTAGTAACTGTAACATCTCCATCTGAGCTTACCATCAATTTATCCAATCCTTTAGGCCCCAAAGACGTTTTAAGAATGTTTGCTACGTTGCGCGCTGCCAGAATATGCGACTGTAATAAAAATTTGTTAATTTATTATTTGGTAATATTCGTAGCCATGGACTCTTCAAGCCATGTCTCCTTATATGGTCACAAAAAATCCAAGGTTCCTTGAAGAGACCGATCGAAATATATTAATTCAAAATCTTTTTATCCGAGTCATATGTCAAAATCTTAAAAAAAAATAAGAGGCAAAAGATCAATTTCGTATAATTCGATTTAAATATTTCGTTCTATTTATCGCCGAGTCCTAAAATACCGCCATTATCGCTCGCACGTGGTCGAGCGTCTCTTCTTAATTCGAACTTAATTAAACCTCGACATTTTCGGTGACGCATCGATGATACTGATTTCGCATGTTATATGTAAAAGAATTTTTAAAGATCGACGTCAGAAATTATAACGAAAAGGTAAAAGATTTGTCGCAATTAGCTCACCTTGATTGCGTCGTGACCGGTAAGGCGTTGCTGCCTATCTTGATTACGGATGATGATAAAAGGTCGGCCGTACTCGTCGAACGCTACCGTTCCGGGTATAGCAGTCATGTTGACGACCTGGCGAGATCCGAAACTGTCGGATCACTTCCTGGGGAAACAATTAACCTTCGTGAAATCAATGGGTGCGGCGTCACGTCTGTAACGTCGTGACTACTCCATAAACTTCTAAGTGATGATAGATAGGCGGATTTTCTTATGCGTGCGCATAAAATGGAGCCTCCATTTTATATACCACGGGGTATACAATACCTTTAAAGTATCCGTACATCCTGCAGGTTGAGCATCCCTACGCAACTCGACGTGCCGCGATACGCGCGAAATTCACGCTGGTTTGCGCGAAAAGAATCCGGTGGGCGCGACTTCGAGATCGTCTTCGTGGGAATGGCAGCGTGGGCAGCGGTGCGGAGAATTCTGTCTCGAGCCGCAGGTACAACAGCATCCGCGCAGTCGTTTGTATCGCGCGCTTACGAAGCTTGAGTCACGTTGTATCGGCACGTTATCTGCTGGAAAAGAGAAGAGAGAGAGGACGAGTAAGAGAGAGAGCGTGAACGCACCGCGCTGTACCGTGAACGTGCTCGCGACGTGAACAAGAATTTCCTTCGGCCGCGTTATTCTTAAGACATAATCGGCGAGCGGGACGCGTTCTCGCTCACACTCTCGCGTATATGGTTTCAGTTGAGGAGTTGGATCATCAGGTCGACAGCGGCATGGGCAGCAGCGACGCGCGCTCACCCGAGGTGAAGTCGCTCCTCCCCGACGACGATGACGACGACGATGAGGTACAGACTAAAGTTCCTCGGCACTCGGAAAGAAAGAATGAAAAATAATTCATTAGATAATTCGCTCCGAGCTCCGAGTACAGCTTGTATCGCCACGTTTGTAAAATGCAAATTTTTGCGAGACAAACTATCCTTGGAGTCCTGTTAATATGTGGGCCTTTAATTTGTAGTCCTGTTAATACTGGCCGAGATCATTAGAAATTATTATTTATTGGTAAAAGAAAAATTAGCTTTCTGTTATCTCATGTGAAAGCAAGATTGGTAGTTATATGTATGACCCACACATGTACGCCATGTGCTTTTCTTGAAGCTTGAAGTGAATAAGAAAATTTACTGTTCTTTATGAATGTGATAATTTTGCTGCCTTTTATTTTTACTGCTCCTGTTGATAATAATAATAATAATAAAAAATTTGTTTTACTATTTAGGATGAGAGCTTAACAGAAAGATTATTAGGACTTACTGAAATGTTTCCTGAGCCAGTGCGCAATTTTGGATATAATGTTGGAACTTGCCTATGCACATGTATTAAAGGTAATATTGCTTTAGCATTTTTAAGCCTTAAAACATATATATTCTTCTTGAAATATGAAATAAAATTAGTATTTTATGTTTTATTAGTATCTTACACAAGGATTTATCCAAGAAATTATTTATAATATATAAATTATTTATATATTATTAATATTAATTATCAAGAAATTAAAAGGATAAATAATAGTTTTTTAATTTTTTTTTTAGGTCTCTATACATATTCATGTTCGGCCACATGGCTGATTTTCAGTTCGTCCACTATTCTCTTTGCGCCAATTATCTTTGAGATGGAACGCGCACAGATGGAAGATTTGCAGCGTACACAACAGAAGCAAGTCCTCTTAGGTCCTAATACAGCTCTGTCTGGCGTTAACACCTCGGGTCTTCCAATGGCACCGCCTGTTCAGCGATAGATCATTATAAATTTACACGTGCACGCATACAAAAATACATACAGAATTACCCAGTTAACAAAAAAAAAAAAAAAAAAAAAAAAAGAGAGAAAAAAAGAAAATTATTTGAGTTTTCCTGTTCAGTTAATTACTAGTGCAATTTCGTGCATCATAGAAGTCGCACAAATCACGAACAAATAATTTTTGTCTCGATAAAAATTTGTACGAATTGAACGTGCGTGATGTAGCTTCTGTAAAACTGAACGTAAAATTTGAGGTAATTATAAATTTGAATTGCTCAATGAAAAGACAGATAGATTGCAACAATTACAGCATCCGTTCGTCTAGTCCACCTTTTGCCTTTACACTTACACATACACACGTACATGTCCATCGTTCCTTCTGATAATTTTAATTGAAAACTAACACACACACTGGTATCGCATGGCATTTTATTATCAAACGCGTTGCAGAAGTGGCAGTGATAGCCTTTTAATGAAGGAAAAAAAAAAAAAAAAAAGAACAACCCCATCATTTTGTTTACTTCGTGAATAAATGATTAAGAGAAAAGCGGTGCATGCAGTTATTTGTATTAGTAATACATTTGTTTGTGGAAAATGCGCGGTGCTTATGCCGCATGTGTTATTATCTTTAATATATCACGTTATATTGTAATTTTGAAAGAACAAATAAAAACCGTAATAGAGTATTATCTTTAACTTCGCCGTGTCTTACGTTTCTACGTAAAATTACTGTTAATAAATAAATAAAGAGCAATCTTGTGTATCATCGGTTTCTATGTAGGTGTTTGATTTGATTATATAACATTTAATAACTTGAAGAAATTAATTGCAGTTTTTGTAATAAAAACATTAAGATGACATTTAATATTCCGACGAAGATCGAGTTATTAATTGTTGCTTAAAATTTATTTAAAATTCAAGCGATTAATTGTAAAATGTGTACCGAATGTGTAGGTGTATGTATGTGTAGGTGTATCAATCGGCCATGATTAAAGACAAGCCGTACTCGGAGCTAAATTCCCATCACTGAGCCGTAGCATACATCCAGGGGGGCGAAACTTCCACCATTTCATTGGGGACGGAAGTTTCAGTACAGCGGGGACAGCAACAGATGGCAGCACAATCGGCCGCCATATTGAATTGAGTTGTACCAGTGTATCTGACTGCAACTTTCTGCACTGTTCCCGCCAATTTAGTATACGTGAGATACAATGTGTTATTGTGTTGCGTGCATTGAGCATTGAGTTGATTGAGTGTGTCGAGTGTTGACGTGTTGACATTAGTTGACATCACGATATCAATTTAGAGAAATTTATTAGGCATCGACCAGGAGGGAAGGAAGGACGAGGAAGGACCCTCCTGAAGAGGATTTTACAAACAATTTTAAGAAAGAGGACACTTTTTGTGCATAATTTTTTTTGGTAGGTATAACATATACAATGTTATAAATTATTTTAATATCATTAATTAAAATATATTTATTCATAATTTTATCAGTAATAATATTAAAACATTTGGACGTGTGGTTACTGTTTGGGATTATTACGATCAAACGTTTCAATATTAATATTGTTACTTATGACATTTGTTCTTTCAGGCGTTGATTCAAGTTTCCAGTGATAATGTTAATTCAAGGCTGCGTTCAGAAACTTTCCCGGGTAAGTAAATGTTACCCAAATTTGTTCAGAAATACCGGAAACAACATAGGAAACAAGCACTCAAATATATAATTTGGGTAACATTTACTTACCCGGGGAAGTTTCTGAACGCAGCCCAGTATTTCATGATGTCGACAAGATTATCTACCCAGCATCAGCGGACCTAAAGACATTTCTCAATCTGATTGACACGTTGGAAGACGCTACTTTAAATTCAAAGACGCAAGAAATATTACATCATGCAAATTACACATTCAATAATGAGTGAGTTTATATTACATATAATTTTTTATTTAAGTAATTTAATTTAATTTATTTTATTTAAGTTACATTAAGTTTATATATAATTACTATATAGAGACATAAGTGTTGTATGTGACTAACTCGTACATATTTACTTTAGTTGCAAGTGCGTGGAAAGAGCCAGTTCCCGGATGGACAATATTAAAAAATAAACTACAAAGTTTCATATTAGAAGCTAGTAAAAGAGTAAGAAGACTGCCAGCCGCAAAGCAACTTATTTACGATTATATTCCAGTGGATATAGTTATAGTGTTCTTCTTGTTTATATTCTTTGTATATTAATTTGTACTTACAATTTTTATAATGAAATAAATATTACATATTGTTATTTTATATCATTTTTAATGTTTCTATAATTATAAATGAAATAAATATTTATATCGTAATATGGAACTGTATAGAAAAAGCATATGCGCGCGCGCGCCCAGGCATATTAATTTGAACTCCGCGCGCCATCGTACGTCATCGCGTTTAGTTTGTGATTTCCGGGGACAGCGATAGAGGCGCTGAAAATCGGTCCCCACTTTTTATAAGACTCAGTTTCGCCCCCCCTGTCACTCCGGAAAGTGTTGCTCGATGAGCGAGGTTCTCCGTGCAGCCGCTCGCTTCGAACACTCCGTAGCCTCCGAACTGTCCGGTCGAGCGCCATAGTGATCAATAGTGATTCTTGATCCTGGTTGATCTTCGCAGCCTCGCAACGAGCTCTTGCGGTTCTACGCGAACGCGGAAGGATCCAGAAATGTTATTTCACCCGAGCTAAATGCACCACCTCAACATGTGAGTTTTGCGAAGTCGGCGATCGTCGAGTCCTCGCAGTCGTCGCGACTGCACTTCGAGAAGTGACTTTGAGAAGAACCTAACCTGACGGACCCGTTCGCGCGACGGTGAGTCTTACGACGATCAATTTAATCTTCTTCGCGCTTCGTAGACTTTACGATCGCACGTACTAGACCGTTCTTCGAGAGAAACAGCTTTCTTGAGGAAGTACGTCGTTTTATCAAGTACTTTTGACAAGCTGTTTTACGCGCGATTACTCTTGTGCGGTTCCTGCGGGATTCTGTTCAACGATGACGCGTTATGCAAGTGATTTGTGTTGGTTGATCTAACAACGTCAGGCATGCATGCGGTACAATCGTACGTTCATGTTTTTTTTCGGTTCAACGTACCCTTGTCCTGTGTCGCGCCACCATGAGCGAAGAATCTAAAAAAATAGTGACTAGGTTTCATCCCATCCATGGCGAGAACATCCTCCTATGTGAGGATAGTACAGTAGCCGTGCGTACCACGAGCTTCGCCAACTCGGTGGCTTTTAGTGAAAAGCCATTGCAGCCTGGTGAGATCTTTCTCGTGGAGATTGAGAAAACAGAGAGAGGATGGAGTGGACACATGCGGCTGGGCCTTACTCTGATTGATCCAGCTTCAGTTAACAATAATCTGCCTCAATATGCAATGCCTAATCTGGTTAGATTGGGTAACACATGGATTCTTGCCATAACTAGAAATCAAACTATCTGGGATAACTTTGATGGTGGTCTATCATCAACATATTCTTCTCTTACAGGTTACTATCTGTTAAATAAAATTAGAATCTTGTCAGTGTTTCATTTATATTATATTAATTTTGCTTGAAATAATTTAAAATGTTTATAATACAGCTAACTTAGAAAAATTATAATTATTTTATAATTATAAAATAATAATTATAATTATATTTATATATAAATAATTTTTTTTTTATATTATATAATAATTAATTATATATATATATAATTATTATATTTATATTAAATAATTATATTTATATATATATAAAATAATAATTATTATAATTATTTTATAATTATAATTTTTCTAAGTTATAATTAAACTTAGAAAAATTATAATTATAAAATTATTAGGATACATATATATTATGTGCTTGTTCATCATCAAAGGTATACCACCAGGAATACCAGCCAGAGAAAAAAAACTGGTCACAGATGGAGTCAACGTGCAAACATCGCGCGGTGTTATTCCTTTCAATGCTCTAAAGCCAAATATAGATGGTTCTTCTCAATGCATCCTGCCTACAGACGCAGGCAGTCGTATCGGTATCATGTATGTACCACAAGCCGGCTGTCCCGATAAAGCAGAAATGCATTTTATTATTAATGGTGAAGATCAGGGAGTATGTGGGAAGGATATTCCTTATAAAGCGGGACCCTTACGCGCGGTGGTGGATGTCTACGGCACCACGAAACAAGTTCGAATAGTTCAACTATATGGAGGTGAGTATTAACTCTTTAAGTCATCCACTTTTTCATAGCACCACATCTTTTGAATACTGTATTTTATATTAATCTTGTTTTTTTTTTCTCTGCGTTGCTTATAGATTATTTTTGTATGTTTCAGCAGTATCAACACTGCAGAGTGTATGCCGTGACGCTATATTGCAATACACCAAAAGAAATGCAGTTAATCTGCTTCCTTTGCCGAGACTGTTGAAGGACTATCTGTTATATCAGTCGTAGTGAGAATCAGCTCATTCCGTTTTTGCATATATGTTTAGAAAAACTCGTTAATTATATATTTTTTTCCCCGGTGATATTTTCAGTGTTTGATACATATGTATGTGTAATACATGTATTATTAATTATCGAAGACTGCCGAAGACTCAAAGCACTTGTACAAATTTATTCAATTTTACACATTTTTGTGAATTGTATATTACGGAAAAAGGCTAAGTCTTTATATTACAGTTTTCACTTCTAGTTTGGCTCAAAATTTATATGAAACTTTTCTCATTTATAATTAAAAGTTATGATATTTTAATATGTTGCCTTTGAAAGCAGTCATTAAATATTATTCATATTCGGAAATATTTGTCACTAATATGCTAACCATGCGCTAAAATAAAAATAATACGCGAAATATAAAATGTATAACGTGCAGCTCCTAATTGTAAATCGAAACAAACTTTATTTAATTAAAATAAAAATTAATTTTTTAGCCAAATTAAAAGTGATAACTTTATTATAGGAATTTAAATGGTTGACATCTATGTAACAAAAAAATTTTTTTTTTACTCGTGGATTTTAAGAACTTCTGGAATAGAAATGCTAAATTATAACGTGTACATAATGTAACAAAATGTTGATCGCTGCAAAATTAAGAAAGTTTTCAGCGAGATTATATTGAAAGTTTAAATATAAGTTTAAATATAAGTCATTGATAAATGATCATTTATGAGACATAATAACGCCATATTAAAAGTTAAGTATATTTTTGGGCAGTTATTTTTGCTCTACCTATATTTCCTAAATCCTTTTTTATTATAAAATACATATAGCCTCTGTCATATTACGAATCGCGAACGTGATTTTAGATTACGATTTGGAACTTAATTAATCTAGACATTTTCAAGTAATCCTGAGATGTTAAAAAAAAAAAAAATTAATATGTTGCAGCATAATCCGTAGGGTAACACGTGCTCAATAATACAATATAGGCGAGAAGTGCACTTAGAAATGCCAACCATCCTATAAGCACTACAATATATTTCCAAGGCGATCTTTTGTTATTTGATTGCACGAGATCAGTATTGTCGTCTACATCTGCTTCTATCTTGGCTGTTGCCGCTGGATCGAGAATACTGATTAAAAGAATTCGTCCAATTCGGCTGCGTAAAATAGTTGTTGTGCCAGCTGAGATCCATGCAGGTGGTTCATTACTTAATTGTTCCATTTGTCGTAAAATACTAGTGAGTACGAGAGCAAATGTTGCTATCCCGAGAGAAGCCTCGTAAAAGAATACTGTGTAATTGAAATTTTTACAGATATTAGTATCAAAATATTAATTGTTGAAGTATTACGCATTAATAATTTACTCAGCAACACAAGTCAACAATGGCAACGCTAATTTAATAAATTTCTATTCGGCAATGCAATATAATATACTTCGTACCTGACAGTTACGCATTTGAATAAAAATTTATAAAATTGATGCCATGTTACTATTAACTCGTGTTTGTTAAGTAAGAGTTAAATTAATATCTTATAAATTGCAAATAGATTTTTTACTCTATTAATTTATATCTTTTTAAAATACGTACGCATTTTAGGAGTATTAACACCGCTCCTTGGCATTTCCCAATGCACATCTTGTATACACAACAAGTGACAAATAAAATTGAGATTAGCGATTATCATTCGCTCAAAAGATTTTGGTTCTAGCCATAGTGTCATTAAAGTCATCACCATTAATACTGCGAACAAGTATAAAAACTGCGAATTCTTATTATATACGCTTTCAATAAAATAAAAAATCTGATACATACCTATAGAAGGTGATATATATACGATATTTATGATACCCCAGTGACTTTTTAAAATAAAATGATAGGAGACCATTTTTACGATCGAATCTGAATTGTATTTAAATCTACTTTCCCACTTTGTTATATAAATTTTTACTAAATTCCACTCAACATTTTTCGATGCTATATCTTTACGTGACTGCAAATTAAATCAATTAGCAGATAAAAAAAAATTGTCTTATGCATTTATCTTGTAAGTACTGCTTATCGTTTTAGATACAATCTTATTCTAATGAAAATTAGAGAAATAATACCATATTCGGAGAAGTAACAATCTCAATCTCATCACCGGAATGTGACCACGATCCAAATTGTAGAGTGCAATTCAAAGTATTGAACGGCCACCACGTGTTATCTGCGAAGCAATTTGTGGCATATTTTGCTGCTATTACTGTATGTACTTTTCCTTCCTTCGAGACCCAACACTTTGCAGTCTCATATTCCGATAAACTTTCTCCAATTCGTCTAAACGTATAATTAATAAATTTGATAAATCACACTTGAATCTAATATTATTTAGTTTAAAAAAAGTTAAGAAATATTTTTTTTGTTAACTGTAAGGCGATTAATTTCAAATTTTAATATTAAAAAAAAAATTAACATAATTGTAATGCTTACTCGTTGTGTATCAAAATGTCAGGTATCCAAATTCGATAGCCCAGTACAGTTATCTCTTCAATATCATCGTATTGTGCGGGATTCCATGTCAAATGCGAATCATTCCATGACTGTTCAAATACAAAAGTAACGTATGTAAAAAGTTCTATGGCAAAAACCACGTAGACTTACATAAACTTACCATTGTTAACCAAGTATGCAATGTAAAGGTTTCGCTTTCATGAGTCTGAAAATTAAATTAAATTTTTAATAACACAACAAATTTGATTCATCGGATTTTGTCGGATAATTTACAACGTATTTTAGAATATGTAAAACTTAAGTCAATTTGATACTTGCATATTGAAAAAAGTATGGATCCAAATCAAAATACACACGCGTGCTGTTATTATTAGTCTGAACTGGTCTCACAGAACCATCATATTCGCAAAAAAGATGCCTTTTTAATTTCACCACAGACGATTTGGTTTCAATATTGTTACAACTAGTGCTTTGAGCTATCACATTATTGCACACAATGTTAAAAATAAACAGCAGGATGGAAAATAAATTCTTTCTACTCATCTTCAAGACCTATACGACGGTCGATGAACAAATTTACAACTGAATCGCTTAGCAATGGATCGTATGAGAGTAAAACTAGATGATAATTATACGCCCAGTGAAATGTAAAACTGCAGATCACGAAGACCGCCCCCTAAAACAACAAGCTTTTTATCAATGATAGAAACAGTTTTTTTTTTAATCGATGACGTGCACAATTTTTTTTTTTAATACGAAATTATCTTAATTTTATCGACTTTCAATGGTTTTATTTAACTGATGATTTCATGATTTCACGTTAAATTATTTTACTTCTAATTTAAAGCTAAAAGATACAGAATTAATAGAAAATGATCGTAATTCTCGTGAAAATTAAATTTAAAACAGTAATTTAATTATATTAATAATGATTATTTTTTCTTGGTTAATATAATTACTAATACCCTAAATTATGTGCATTGCTCGAGTTAGAGTACCATTATCAAAATTAAAAATAGAAAGAGTAACAGTATCAAGTGCATTTTAAAAATAATATATTATTTATTAATCTTTAACAAAAAAAAACCCGAAAGAAATATATTTTTAATAAAATTAATTTACAAAACAAATTATTTAAAGAATTTTTAATATTACGAAGAATAGTTTTGATACACTATGAATTACTTTCCGACTCCTGAAGGCACAAGAATAATTAAGATGATGATATAAGTTAAAATAACGCAGAAGAATGACAACCACTCGATAATAGTAGCAAAATATCTCCAGGATGATTCTTTTATCTTCATTTTGTACTTTGGGAGATCTGAAGAATCTTCAGCCACTATACTTTCACCTACTATCTTAGATTCTTCATCATTCGAGACCAGAATTCGACCAGCTTTATTACTTAAGATGAACGTTGTTATAGAAAACATCCAGTTTGGCATATCCAAACTCATATTTTGCAGTTTACGTAACAAAGCCGTTAGAATTAACGCAAAGGTAGCCAATGCTAAAGATTCACGGTAAAATAACACTGAAATAAATAAAAATTACATTAATAATTTATTTGTAATTTATATTATATAATTTTGTATGATTCTCACTTATATTAGGAGGATTAACACCATTGTACGGCATTATCCACTGCAAATCGAACATGCAGAGTAGATGGCAGATAAAATTTACGCTTGCAATGGCTATTCGTTCAACTGATCTTGAATCCAACCAGAGCACCGTTAGAGTGAGAAATATCAAAGCTAAAAAAGGCATTTATTTAGATTTACCGTCTAAGTTCGATTTTACAAAAAATTCCTTACCAATGGCTGGCGTGATATAAGATTTATGATTTATATCGTGGTGTCGCGTCAATAAAAATGTATAATCGATTCTCGGAAAAGTATCGTTTGGACAACATTTATACTTTTTCACAATTTTTTCTGCACTTAACAATTTGAAATCCCATACTGTATTATTCTCGTAACTGCTCATGTCAACCTGCAAAATAAATATAGTTAGATAATGTTTGTTCCTTTTTTATTTTAATATAATAATACGTATAATAAAATTAAATTCTTTACTCCAGTTCCGTCTAAATGAACATCAAGCTCTTCTCCTGTATGCGACCACGAACCAAGTACAATACGACATTTGTGCTGATCATGAGGCCAATAGGTAAAATTCGGACTGCATTTTGAAGTGTATTTTATAGCTGGTATGCAAATGATAGAACCCGTATTAAGCACCAAACATTCCGTGTTGTAAATTGTGTTGTAATCATTAGTCGATAAATCGCCACTAAAAGAGTTGAAAAAGAATTATTTTCTTATATTCGATTAAATTTATAAATTATCTCTTCGTTAACGACAAAGATAACATACGAGTTGTAGATGTACAGATCAGGTATCCAAACATCGTAGGCTTTCACGTGAATATAAGTAATTCCACTATAATCGCTCGGCACCCAAGTAAGGAATGCATCGGTCCAAGACTATCGATAAAATATCTTATTAAAATAGGAATGTAATGCAATAATTAAAAAATATTTTCGACTCACGTATAACATCCAACTATGAAGATTTAATACACCATCACCGTTCTGCAAATAAAATTAAATTCTTCTTATATTAATTAATCACGAAAAAAAAAATATTTCTTTAAAATAATGTGTTAAGAATAAAATACTTTTAACGTATTATAGTTATCGATCTATAACGGTGCACTTACAAATTCCATCATCTTCGGGATGAGCTTAATAGTTACGTTAGTAACTGATTTGTGATGATTCGAACGGACAGTGGTATCGTAATCGCAAAAGAGAAATTTTTTAAGCTCCAAAAGTGGCGTATTTTTCAGGCTTTTGCATCCTCGTTCTACAACATCGTCTTCTTCTGCGTCAATATAAGCTGAAATAGACAATATATATATATATATTAACATTAAAATTTAATTAATATAGTAATTGATCGATTAAATTATTTTTTTATTAATACCATTTTGTTAGAACAGTCTTAAAACCATTTTATAGTCACCGAAATTTGTACGTATTATTGAAAATGTGAATTTACGTATTAAATTAATGATTATAAAAAAATATGTGCAATGAGATAATGTACATAATACTAATTAAGATTTAAAAAAGACTGATTAACATACCACATAAGCTGCACCAAGAACTTATGAAAAATAATAATATCTGTAGTATTTTCATTTTGATGAGAATGAGCCAACAGCTCTGATTCAACTAATTCTCTTCGTTATAGTAGCATAACAATCAGATGCCTCGTGAAATTTGACACTGGTGATATGTTGGACGCCCCCAAAATCGCTTAAGAGCTACAAGACACCTAATTACATAAAAACAATCTTCGTCTGGATCATCAAACCTCTTAAAATTCTTCATATTGCAAAGCATTATTGATTTAATTATTATCCCACGTTTTTTGCAAGTGTCTTGTGCTTGGAAAAAAAAGAAAAAATATCCTGGCAAAGTTTATACGATCTTGAGAAGAAAAGAAGATCGACAGGCACTAATCCTCCGAGTCCTTATCTCTTATCTGTAAAATTTGTTTTATTTAATTAGAACGAAAATATTCTACCCTTGCAAAAATGTTTTTCAAAAAATAATTAAATAATTTAACTACCTTATAAAAAATATGTCTGAATTATTTTTGAAACGCTGATTATTTTGAAGGAAACGCCGATATGTTACTCTACTCTTCCGCAACTCCGTCCATTTATTTCTCATTGACGGAAATGGCTTCGAAATGAACATGTTCGTCAAAATTTATTAATCGAAGCGACCTTCGGTTTCGTATTATATATATTAACCACGACTTTTAATTCATTCGGAGGGGGTGGTCAGGTGGTCACTTATTGACCATTAAAGCCCCAATACAATTCGAGAATAATTAAAATACAGAAAGCCAATTGGCCGAAACAGAAGTATGCTTCTGTTGCTCCGTCTGCTACATCGCGTGCGACGCGTCGGCGGTAGGTTGGCACTTCTGACAGCCGCTAAGTCAGCTGACGGCACGGTGTTGTCGGGGCTGTGCCGCTCGCGGCTTAGTTGTCGGGTGGGTCACAAGGCAGCAGCAGCACGCAAATTGTTATCACGTGAGCGATCACAATGGTCTCTGATCGTTTCGCCGTCGACGTGCAGCGTCGTCCAGCCCGCGAGATCCTCTGAAGTCTCCTCAAGTGGGAAAAAGGGACCTGACGTTCGGCCGCGCGACCTCGACAACAACGCGAAAGGAGGCTGAAGAGGAGATTCGGCGATCGCTCGCTGGTACGTGAGTCGTGGCCGCGTTTACATTCCACCTCGACGAGAACGCACGCGCGTGCTTGGTCTCGTGACGGCTGCCTCCGGCTGCATAAAACGACGCGATTGCCGAGCGATCCCGTCCGCGAGGAACCCCCAGGCGCCGATTACCCGGCACGTAATTATCAAACCGCCAAGTTTTCACGAGTCGAACGTTTCACGCTCCCCCGCGACCACCGACGACGACGCATCCGTGCGTTATCGATCCTCTCGAAGACGGCTCGAGATTCGCCGACGCCATTGGATCTGGAAGCGACGATTAATTTTCTTTTACCTGGGATCGCTTTCCGTCCACTCGTGCATGCCGTTAAGAATCCGGATATTTCGCCCGAGAACACGCTGCTGCGTCTCTTGGCGTTACCGCGCGTTGTTACTTCTTCTACCTCTATCTCTCTCTCTCTCTCTCTCTCTCTCCCTTTTTATCTCTGTCTTTCTCTCCGTCTTTCTCTTTCTCGCTCGTTCTCTGTCTCTCAATATTGATCGGTTACAGATAGATAAAAACCGAGTCTATTAATCGAGTATTAAATCTGTTCTCCGTAGACAAACTAGTTGCTATTAATTTGGAATTTTTTTTTCTGTTATTTGCCGTTGAAAGAAGAAAAAAATTATTAATAAAGTTCATTTTAGAAACTGAGCGGCTCGTACGCACGGTCACGTGGAAAACGTACCTAATTACATAACGAGCAGGCACTCGCTATGCCACACCCCCATTCGTGCTTCACATTTGGCAGTACGCAAATACTCGCGAATTTAATTCTTCAGTCTACGATGGTCGGAATCGTCCCTCGGCTTTCGAAAGAGCTGCTTTCTGCGCGAATACGATCGGCGCAGTGCGCATCTGATTTAGCGGGCGACTGACAGGATGGCAAGTCGTGCTCCGGTTTTTCGAATTACCTGTAGATAAAGCAAAGTGTCAGTGAAACGCAAGACAATTATAATACAAAGGCATATTTCCCATTTGAAATGTTACGTTCACTTTAGCGACGGATAACTTATAAACTAGAGAAAGTTCGGTAACTAATTTATTTAAACGTAGAATAAGAATTGCTCAGGAAGATTTCGAGTCGCGTGACGTTATTATAACTGTTTCAGGTATATTAGAGATTTAGTTGCAAGACACCATCACTCAAGATGACGGAGTACTGGCTGATATCTGCCCCAGGCGACAAAACCTGCCAGCAAACCTGGGAGACCATGAACAATTTAACATCTAAGCAACATTCGTTATCGGTGAACTACAAATTTCACATTCCTGATCTGAAAGTCGGTACTCTGGACCAGCTAGTTGGCTTGTCGGACGACCTCGGCAAGCTTGACGCTTACGTCGAACAAGTAACGCGTAAAGTAGCAACGTATCTGGGCGAGGTTTTGGAGGATCAGAGGGACAAGTTGCATGAGAACCTGATGGCCAACAACAGTAAGTAAAAGAAAAACTTGTTGCCTTGTTATCTCTTGGGCTTTACATTATATTAATGATCGTCCATGTGATAAACAAGTGAGGATTAAATCGTCTATTCAGGGGTCCAAACTGTTTATTCTTATTTAATTAGTTTAATTTTTATTTGGAATATTAGACAACGTTTAATTAACATCGTAAAAAAAAAAAAAAAGAAAAAGAAAAGTTAATAAGCGCTGCAAGATATCTTTTTCTTTTATTCTAATTATTTAAACTCGCATTTCCCACTTTCTTTTAGAGAATAACGAATAGATATGTTAGAAGAGTAAAAGTAAAAAGATGCGAATCTATAGAATATCACAATTCACACTATTCAATATCATGGATACGTGTGCATGGTGCCGATTATCCGAGTCGATTAAGAAAGCTAGTCGTAGAACTAATTTTACGCGTTATCGTTGGTGAATAAAAATTTTTTTTTTGGACCCTTGCTAACAGGTATCGATCGATTGTCTATGCATCATGTTCTTATAACGTTCTAACTTAGGATGATACGTTCTGTTAACTAATTAAAGCACCAATGAATACCACACAACACGAAACATGCACACTTCGAATTATCTTTTTTGTCAGTGATCTTCGATATCTCTCAGTTATGATTACCCCAAGTTTTATTCCTGATTTACTGGAAGTAAGACTAAGTTCAATTTGCAAAAAAAAAAAAAAGTATGATTCCCCGTTTCTCTTTATGGTACCTCATGTTGTAGTTCGATAGAATGAGACTATAATAATTTTGTCTGTATACACAAATAGGACGTACGAAACGTATGATATGTTGCATAATGTTAGAACATTTCTGCATGTTTTAATAGTTTAATTAGGTGAATACAGACAAACTTCTGTAGTATATATGTATTAACATCTATATATATGATGCATATCGTAAATTGAAAATAATTTTACTCTTTTCCTTTTATTATTTATTATAATATTAAATAATTACGTTAACAATTCAGCAAATTTTAATAGACTTTAATATATTTATATAATTAATTAATCTTTAATAAATTATAAAATGATATGCTTCATATAATATCTAGTTGATATATTTGTAGAATGCTTATTCATGTGTTTAGTTGTTTTCGTTCATTATCTACTAAAATTTATTTTTACATTTGTGATGTTGCTTGGCTTACTTTTGTTTAACTTTGACCACATTAACCCTTTTTTCCCCACCTTTCTTTATTATTTTATTAATAATTGCTCGTATACATGCACTACGCAAAAAGTTTATATTAAGGTATAAAGGTGAAAAAAAAAGAAGCTTGTCGAAAGACACAGATACGTAATACATATGTAAAGGACAAACGAAACAAAAGTATATAGACAGATTTGAAATTACGGACCACATGCGTGTCGGTGAAAATTTTTCGCAGGACGCGAAATCGTTTGGGTTACTGTGGTCACAAAGCTCTGATTAGCCACTATAAGATTTTATTTTCCTTGGTTCTCTTATCGAGCTTTCTTTCATATTATTATTTGTTCGCACCGTATAATTTCAAGTCGCAATGATTGTTACTTCTTTATTTTCCAGTATATACATTTTGTTCGTATTACTTTATTTCTCTCGAATAATTCTTTCGTTGCTTAGTTTTTCTACTTCGTTATTTTTTTCATACTACATTGGAGTATTTAACGTTTGTATGATAATTGTTAACAAGGAATTACATTTTTCTCTCGGTACATTTAAATTAATATATAGAAATAGAAGCAGCATATACCTGAAAGAATAGATAATGTTTTTGGCCATCTATTTTAATGTAATTTACAAATGTGAAAAAATAGCCATTTAAATTATAAATATTATACAATTATTTAAAGCTGAGAAGAAAGCTGAAAAGTTAATACATTGTCGAACGTTATTAAAGATATTATTTTTTATCTATAAATATCTCTTGGAGCATTAACATTTATTTAATTGATATTTTATATAATTAAAACGATATTAAATCTACAATTTGCTACTTCGGTTAATGATAATTCGTTAAATACTCCACGTTTTCTTCTCCTGAGTTGTTTTTCATTCAGTTTCGTCAGCATTGTCGTTAGGCGTTTGCGTAGGAGACAATAATAGTTGAGCAAGACTTGAATAAGAAAGATCGCGCGGAGATTGGGACTGGGCTGTAATGGATAGGTCAAACATCAATGGATGGGGAGAGCTCGAGCCCCGAAGGGGGTCCGGACACCCCGCCAAACACCCCCGTTACACCATCACACAAGACTACGATGGAGCATCACAGACAGTGGAGGGAATTGGACAAGTCCGAACCAGAGCCGGCCGCCTGTTTAGGTCAGCATCATCACCAACGTCATCATTTCCACGACCATCATCATCACCACCATCAACATCATCATCATCATAGCTCCCATAAGCATCACAACGGTCATTCTCCCGTGTTCGAAAAGAAGTCGTACGATCTTCAAGGCATCTGTGATGTCAAAACTCAATCCAACAACTATGCCTCGTCAATATACTCATGCTACCATGCTCATTGGTGCGTTGCTTCTGTACCTTCGACGCCACGCTCCAGCCCTACTCCCGCGAGTCCGACCCTTTCCTCTCTCTCATCGAACTGTAGCAGCGAAGGGGAGTTTGGGTGGCAGCCACCGTTACGCCCGGAGACCAGAACCACCGTAAAAGATCCAGATCGATCAATCTGCAAGTCAGTCGGAGGTGACGATGACAACGATAACGATGCGGACCGAAACAGCGACCAAGACCAAGACCAAGACCATAGTGGCAATTTGCCGAATCCAGGTACCCTGCCACTGCCGACCGATACGAGGCCGTCATTCCTCCTCCAACTTGTCCTTATCCTTGATACATAGCTACAAAGCTTTGTTCGTCCCGTGCACTACGTATTTCGTTTAAAGACTGAATTTCATCATCGTTTTCTTGGGAGGTAAATGCAGGAAAAAAATTTAAAGTAGAGAGATTGTCAAAACGCTTGAGTAGAGATATTTGTTATAATTTACAGGATGATATAGACACTTGAAAAAGTCTGGAAATAGAAGTAAAGAACAGAGGTAAGAAAATAGTTTTAAATTCTGTAACATAAATTTAGAAGAATAACATTTGTATTTTAATACTAATTTTTTTTTTTTTTTTTTATATCACCTTTATACTTTACACACCCACATACATAAATGTAAAACATATAGAATATTTTTAATAAGGATGCGTTATTTATTTTTCTGTCTTCGTATAGTATTGTAGTTAAAATTATTCTCTTAAACGTGTCTTAATAATTTTTTAATATGCATTTGATTTACAATGAAAGTATTTTTAAAAAGAAAATTTTTTTTTTAATCGTAAAAAAACAGCAAGAAACACGATACATGACAATCTCTCTTTCTCTCTCTTTTTCTCACATTATCTTTTTTTTCTCTCTCAATAAAAACGATGTATTTAAATTAAGATTAATACATCTTTTAAAATTGTAATCAAAAATGGTTTTGATTGCATCTAATGAACCGAATTAATAAACCGAAAGTTGTTAAAGGAAAATTACATCATTCCGTAGCACATCCCGATTATAATGAGTGTGTATGTATTTATTTATTATTATTTTTTGTATTTTTTTTTTTAATTGATTTTCTTCAAGAAGTTTCGCTGATGTATCTTTGGGTTTTGGCTCGTTTGTCTTCTGTCTTTTCTACTAGTTATGTATATTATTATATACAGTTTTACACCGTTGTATGAACATAAAAAGCTCAGTATCCCAGTTTGTGATAAATCAATTTGCTGTAAAATTTGATTGTTCACTAGGCAATCCAGCTTCTCTTAATTTTGCTCTATTTTTTGTTCTTTCACAGCTTTTGTATATTGCTTCTGTTCTTAATTTACGAATTATTGCAATTTTAATTAGTGCGTGAGTGTGTGTTTGTATGCGCGCGTGTGTGTGTATGCGCGCATTTGCGTGTATGTTGTACGTGTTAAAACAAAAAGTTACAGTAATTTATGAGAAGATATATATTCGCTATCGTTTATGTTTAATATTATTTATGCGTGTATGCAAGACATAATTGAAATAAAAACTTAGGGAAGTAAATTGCATAAAAAGAAAGAAAAAAAAAAAAAAAACATAAAGTATAGTAACATTTAACATTTAAATGTACTCGGAAATCTATTACACGTTTTAATTTCATTCTAATTATTTCATCCTGAATTATATTTTTGTTTTCCTAATGATAATCTTTAATTCTTATTTTAATAATTACTATATAATTTCAATAAATTAATCACATTATTAATACAGACGATAATACATATACAAGACAATGGTTTGTAGATAGTAGCACATATTATAGCACAAATAGCATTGGTAGAAATTAATTAATATTTATCGATCGGTACGTGAATTTACGATTAATACTATGCATGATTAGAATAGAACTTAACAAGAAACAAATGTGCTTTATAATTATTATATGTAATTTATGTTGCTCTTATATAAGAGCTACGAGAAAACATATTTCCACATATCTAATTTAACAAAACTAAACAAGAAAAAAAAAGGGAATAATGTATTATTACCATTTTATGTATTTATTTCACATAGCACAAACTGCTTTTTTTAGCTACTTCACTTATCTTATCGCATTATTGCACATTAGTTTACGATGGCTAATTACCCATATCATGTCGCTGAATCCAAAAAATAACACATATTCTTAAGATATTGTTAAAACCTGCATGTACAAAATTATACATAAAAGTTTTAAATTTTAGATTACACGCGATTATTTGTGTGTATTAATTAAAAGTTTTATGCACAATAGAACTTCAATTTTATATTATATTGTTGTATTATAATTTTGTGCACAAAATTTTATATAAATAATGTCAAGTGTGTTATGTTTGTGTAAAAAAATTAATTCTCACAAGTATTCATGTATCTGTTCATTATAAAGTGCATGATATTTTCTATGAATGTTCGGCTTCTTTTTTTTTCTTTTTTTTTCTTTTCTTTTTTTTTTTTTTTGTAATGCATACAATAAATAAGCGGCATTGTAAAATCAAAAAATTGCTTGTATGAAAATCATTTATCTCATTATTTTATATATTATTGTTTTAAAAACGTTATTTCAGACATTAGATTTATTATAACAAAAAAAATACATATATGAGCATTTGTATATGTTGATTATATATATGCAGAGCTTAAGAAAATTATTAATTTTGAATGTTTGAAATTTTACATTTACTACACTTGTGTGCGTAAGGTTTACACTCGTTATTAAATGTTAAAAATATGTAACTATGTTCTAAAGCTCTGTCTATAAAATTGCTTATTAAAATTGATTGTCCAAAAATAATTGAATTAATACTTGAAATTTATTAGGTGATCTGCCATCATATATAACTCGATTCCAGTGGGACATGGCCAAATATCCCATCAAACAATCTCTAAGAAACATTGCGGATATCATCAGTAAACAAGTAGGACAGATTGATGCTGATTTGAAAACTAAATCTACGATATACAACAATTTGAAAGGCAGCTTACAAAATTTAGAAAAGAAACAGACGTAAGTTTTAATTTTTTTTTTAATTAGATATAATCGATTATGTAAATCTCACTAAATGATTTTTAATTTGCAACAGCGGAAGTTTATTAACACGAAATTTAGCGGATTTAGTGAAAAAGGAACATTTTATCTTGGACAGCGAATATTTAACTACTTTGCTTGTAATTGTACCGAGGTAAAGTGATGCAATTATAATTTATTCATTTTCCTATTATAATATTATTATTAATATTTAACATTAAAGTCAACTGAAATTTATAACTTACAGATACGTGAGAAATTACTATTTATATGTATCTTATATTTTTTTAGATCCAGCTTTCAAGAATGGTACGGTGGTTACGAAAAATTGACGGATATGATTGTACCACGCAGTACAATTCTTATTACTCAGGATTCAGAATATGGTTTATTTACGGTTACTTTATTTAAAAAAGTAATGGACGAGTTTAAATTGCACGCTCGTGAAAAGAAGTTCATTGTGCGAGATTTTACATATAATGAAGAAGAATTAGCAGCAGGTTTGTTATATGGAAATTTTTTAATGATTTACACGACAACTTATTGTAAACGGTTTAATAATTAAAAAAAATGAAAATAATTCATTAGATATTTTTAGAAATTAAGGATATATAAAGTATAAATATTCTAATCTCATTATATTTTAGGAAAAAATGAAATTACGAAGTTAGTAACTGACAAAAAGAAGCAATTTGGACCGCTTGTTCGTTGGTTAAAAGTGAATTTCAGTGAATGCTTTTGCGCTTGGATTCACGTTAAAGCTTTGCGCGTATTTGTTGAATCTGTTCTTAGGTATTACTGCATCTGAATGCGTCTTATTTAAAGACATACATATATAATATTAATATATTACAGTATAAATAATTTGTAGATATGGTTTGCCTGTCAATTTTCAAGCAATATTACTCCACCCGCATAAAAAGTGCGCGAGAAGATTACGCGACGCTCTAAATCAGCTTTACGCTCACTTAGATTCATCTGCTACCGGTACAACGGCGCAACATAATCAAGATGTAAGTAAATATATATAAATGTGCATTAATATTTAGAGTTAAAAATAATATGTATATACAAAAAGGTATGTTTAAGCGAAATATTTTATACTTACGTATTTTAATTTTAACAGAGCGTGGATATACCAGGATTAGGTTTTGGCCAAAATGATTATTTCCCGTATGTCTACTACAAAATCAACGTGGACATGGTTGATAATAAGGTCTAATCATTAATATTTGCTTTTTTCCTCCCAAACGTTGCACTTCCTTTTATATATTGGGATGATAAAATTCAATTACATTAAGAACCTGGCGGTGGGTACATACAAGTCTTTCACTTGTATCAATATACGAAAAGAATACACCTTCCAGAAAACTGAATTTTATTTTAATCGTCGTATTTAATTAAATCAGGTTATATTGTAATTGAAAACTTGTCACATAGATTTTGCCGGAAATCATTATTTTTCTAAACAATAAAATTGGAATGTATAAATTATGATTTATTCAAATCTGTATATAATAAGTTGTCCATTGTTCATTCCTTTATATATAATTTTGGCATAGTGTATCTTTATGTATTTACACAGCAATTTATTTTAATCTTGTTCTCGATACTTGAAATCAGCGCGAGACACATTTTACATGATAACGCGACACAAAAATGTATTCAAAGTATAGTTATCATAATGTAATTAATTCTAACCATTCGTCTGTTGTATACAGAGTTGAAGTGCTGATCTTTTCATTAATGCATAAGAGAACAAAAATTAAGAGAAAAATTATATATATATATCTTGTCACATCACTTGTAAAGAATCACACTAAGTGTGTCATGTTGAATATTTATCAAAGCAAATTGTTAACCGCTAGAAAAGATATATATATATATATATATATATATATATATATATACTTATTTTGTCAAATACTAAGAATTTTCTGTCATGTATTTTTATCTAATATTTCATTCAAACAAATTTATTGACGACAAAAATAAGTTTTACGTTCTCGTAATATACGCAAATTGAAAATTTTTATTCCTAAATTGACTGCATTATTCTAAACTAATGCAGCTAGTTTAGGAATAAGAAAAAGCCCTATATTACATATAGTTCGTATGAAAACTGATAGTCATATTATTACGAAAAATTTTAATATATTATTAACCATTCAATTAAAATATATGCTTATTATAATTATTATTTAGCGCCTAAATATTTTAACAAATTGAAAAAAATCCTTATGCTAACAGTCAATTTATTAAAAGAAATTTTTAATGTCTTTATTTTGTAATACTGAAATTTTACTAATTGGAAAATAATTTTTTTTTTTTTTTGAACAAGTTTATATATATTATTCTTGTACAAAAATACATGACTTTATTTCTTAATTCTTATTTAAATTAATTATTTTTTTAGTTAATACCGTTCCAAACTGCACAAAATATTTTTTTTGTGAATATATTATAGTATAAATGCATACAATAAAGAAAAAAATATTTTTTAAAGAAATTCTCATTAAAATGAGATTAATTTCTCATATTAATCACAATGTAAATTGCTTGTACATAAAAAAATGTATAGCATCCATAGTTCCATATTATATTTTGAGTTGCAAGATTATTGTAAAACGCAATTCAGTGTAAAATGTTTTAATTAAGCGTTAATTATATTAGAAGAAATCGATGACAATACAGAATAAATATTGTCTACTCCTTAAGTCTATACAGAAAAATAAAACTTGGAATGTAATAAAAAAAAAAAGATACATATACACGGAAGCAGTTCAATTATGTAGATACGTTTAAAGAAATGATTATACAGTCAATTGACTTTTGCGCGAATTGTAAGTAAAAATAATTGTATAATAAATATTAAGTTTAATTGTCAGCATTCTTTTGTTCATGAATTTATTACTGCATTCCTAGACAATTATAATTTATTGTTATTTCTATAAATATATCTGCCTTTCAATACTTACATGTGCCGCGGATTACCTTATAAATGTAATAAAAGGTAAACTGTATAGAATCACACAACAATATAACAGTTTATGTAATAATTTGTATTTATAGAAACTTATTATCTGTGGTTATAAAAGTTATCATAAAATAAATTGATTTTTAATATAATACCTCTCTAAGTAAACGATAATGCAACTTTTCACATGGAATGTGTAAAAGTTTCATAAAACTTTGTATTGAAATCTTATATATTTTATGTAAATTTGATATGTTTATGATTATATAGGTAGGAATGATTTTTTTTCAATAGGCTATTTTACAATTTAGTCTTATTTTTTTGTAGTTACATTGCTGCTCTCAATTAAATCCTGAAATTTATTTCTTCATTATTACTAGCTACTAAAAATATATATATATGTATATACATACCTTTAATTTGAGAATATCCTGCTCCCAATCTTCACAGCCAATAATCTTTACCGCTTCTAGTAAAACTTTCGTTATTTTATCAACGTTTTGTCTGAACACAACCAATACATCTGCTGCATGAACGGTATCTTCGGTTTCTTTCCAACAATCATAATCAGTCGCCATTGCGACAGCTGCATACAGAAGACCAGCTTCTTTTGCTAAGAAAACCTGATTCCACAAAACATAAAAAAAATAAAAATTATATAATTAATATTAAAAAATTATAACAGATCGTATATTAATTTATCGTAGTATTTATACCTCTGGACATATAGTCATGTTGACCAGATGTCCACCCCAAATACGCAGAGCATTACTCTCTGCTTTGGAGGAAAAGCGCGGTCCTTCGATAGTTATCACTGTTCCACCTTTTCTCAAGTTATAACCTAAATTTTTTCCCGCTTTTAGTAAAGTGTTTGACGTTCGTGGATCAAACGCAGGCTCCATTGGCATGTGGCATACTCCTTCAATTTTGCAAGAAATATACTTTAATAAAGATACATACGCATTGTGCAAAAATATAAATTATATACCTTACCACTGTACTTTGCAGATGTACCATCGTAAAATGTGCCTTTTCGTGAATTCGTTCTGTCAATAAAATTATCAGGCACAACTAATTGTCCCCTACCGATATCCTCGATCAACGATCCACATGCAGTAGATGCCAATATATGAGTGCAGCCGGCAACCTTGAGTGCCTCTATATTAGCGCGATAATTAACTCCGGTAGGACTAAATACATGTCCTACACCATGTCTGCATTGAATCAAGACGCAAGAGTATTTTCATTAATAAATAAGAAACGACTTTAGTTATAATGCTATCAACTAAATGAACAAGTAAATAACTTCAAGTAAAAGATAAATTAAATCTTATCGTACAAGGTCTGACTGCACGTTTTCAACATATATTTACGAGTAAAAAAAAAATTTTTACCTGGCTAACAGAACCACATTTACTCCATGGATGCATCCGTGATAAAGATCACTGGATGGATATCCAAAATCATTCTTTGCATTCTCGCGACTCGTAGTGCTGCTACAATTAAACGATTTGCTTAGGGTTTCGCCCAGACCCGAGCCACATATTATTCCTACCTAAAAATAAAAATATAGTATTAGTATAATAATCCTCTTATACATTTATCTGTAATGCACAATGTAAATATTTTTATTAAATAATGTTTTGAAATTAATCGCGTACGATATTTATATACTTAGTCGGTGTATTCTGAATGTAATTCAAGTACGACGTGTAAGCTAGAGATAATTCATACGAAATCAATTAATATTATATTACCTTGATCTTATTTGCCATAGCAGATGATTTGTTATCTCAAACTTGTACAAAATTCGTTTTTATATGTATTAATTATATGAATACGCGCACGAATCGATTCCAGCGTGAATACAAACCGCGTATCGCGTGACTACAAGAGGTTAATTAACACGGTGACACGTAACCTAACCCTCCTTGTTTTTTTTTTTTTTTTCATTAAACTATAGGAAGAGCAATATGGAGCCTTACGTCATTTGTCATAGATAAAGATAAGCTGTCACTGATAAGTTATCTAATTACTATAATTAGAATTTTCATGTAATTTAGATGACTCTAGTCGGGAAGTCCTGAAGTTAATTTAAAACAAGTTATTCCGTATATAAAAAATTAGTCTTCGGATAAATATTCGTAGAACAATCGAATAATTAAGAATTAAAATGCGGTATCTCTATGCAATCATTTTAATTCTTATTATAAATTTTTCTTTTTTTTTTTTTTTATATATATATAAGAACAGTAACATCATTAAACAATAAATATTTCCGTCTTTGATGGCTTACAAACAGTACACGTTTTATGCTGCACTTAAATTATACTGACACTTAATTTACTTAATTATTAAGGTTGATATCAAGGTGTACGATCTATTTGCGCTTGGATTTAACAATAAAGATCTTAAATATCTAGGATGTGAGCGGTACAACTTACGAGTAACGCGATAATATACAAAGCATAGAACGATCATATTTTTAAAGCCTGGATGAAAGGAAAATATATAAAACTTATAAGTTCCATCGGGAAACATAATTTTGCGATTTAATAAGATTAAATACTAATATTTGCACACGCAACAGACATAAGATTGACGTAATCGTCTTTTTCGTTTGAAATCTATGAATATAATAAATTAGTAAATAGAATAATAAAGTAATAAATAAATACAAAGTATAATTTATTTCATATCAATTTTTTTATATCTATTTTTATACACATTAATTACTATTACTGTGCAGAGGAGAAAAGACAGCGACTTCATTTTTTTTTCTCTCTTTTTATAGATGAAATATTGCATAAACTACATAAAATATATATGTTAACGAATATATGCAGTATACTTATAAATAATTTCGAACTTATCTCTATATGTCTATGTCTTTTCGCCTCTACCTTATGTGTAGTATAATGCACTATGCATCATCAAGCGCGGAAAGGTACTATAATGTTCAAAGTCAATAAATAAATACATATAAATTAGATACGTTCGATTATCGAAGTATCCAAAAGATAAAAACTAGAGATTATTCACCGATATAATCTGATTTATCCAACCAATGTAAGAGGAGACTTTTACGTACACTCCCGGCACGTTTTGACGACCGCAGCCGAATCCCCAAGACACCAGTCCGGCCAATTCGTAAAAGCCATCGTCTTGACATACCAAAGGACCTCCACCATCACCCTACATATTAACGTAACTTGTTAATTTTTTTGTTAGATTAAATATTTTTCAACAAAGAATTTGTATTAATTAAGTGCTAAACATTTTTTGCTACAAATATGCTAAGTACGTACAGTCGATTATTTTTATAGATATAAGAAACGAATATACCTGACACGCGTCATTCCCTTGCTCACCACCGGCGCAAAAACTGCTAGCTGGTAGAATGAAGATCTTCTCAGTCACCGCGTTTACTTTCCTTATGCATTCAGCGTCACTAACGATCGGTATCTCCGCTTCGCGCACCCGAAGAGGTATAGGACCAGCTATGGAACAGCATCGTACATTGTTACAGTAAACGATGAAATGCATATACGAATATTCGCGCACAGATATGTAACTACCTTCTCCCATGTATCCATAACCGGTAACCGTGCACCTCTTGCCGGCGGTATGGCTGACACCCCGTGCCGGCAAGCAGACTAAACAAACTCCATCCTTTAGCTCCGCTTGACCATGTAGCTTCAGCAGAGCGATATCGTTGTCGAGAGTTTGACTGTTATGATTGTGATGGATGTACGTCGTTGCGACGCGCAAGGTTTGAGCGCCCGGACTTCCATACTTACGAGTAAGATCGTGATCACCCACCCTCACGTAAATCGCGTCACCAGATCTCACAATGCTGAAAATAAATGCGTTTTTTTATTTTAATAATTTTTTTATCTATTCCGCGCGTACGAAAGATTGTATTTTTTTTACATTTATCTACACAATAAATAATATTCACTCACTTTGTGACGCAATGCGCTGCGGTGAGGACCCACTGGGTGCCTATCAGCGCGCCTCCGCACAGATACTGGTTCAGGGAATTTATTAAAGCGATCTGCCAACACCACTCGTTGGCGTCCGCGTCTTCACCACCTACCACACGTGAGACTCTTTCGGAACTTCGTGCTTGAATCGGTCCACGCGAGGTTCCCTTCACGCCGCAAACGTACTTACTGTACACCGGACTTCTAGTGGTAGTGATAACCGTCATCGCCTCATCTATGAAATTGACGATCCTTTATACGGATCTTGATACCACCAAACAATTAAGCTGATTTTAATTTAAAATTGCATCAATGTAGTAATTTAAATTTAAATCAGCCTATGTTGCCAGAAAATAATATCTACTAATTCTACGATCTTGTAAGCGATAAGTTTATCGAACACTTACACGGCGTAGTAAACGGTGTGGTGTAAGGCCGCGAGGTAACGTGGAACGTGTCATTTCTATTAGTTAAAACCGGCTCTGTAGAATTTCCACCATGGAATTCTCTTATCAGAGATTTCGGCGCGCAGCACTGATGTCCCTGTTTCTTGCACTTGAACAGACTCGTCACCTCGGCATTTCCTGCGAACGTGTTGAATAAACATGAGGCATCGTCCACGCGAAACACATTCTTTGCGCGACCGCTACTTACTGAAACAGGTGAACGACAAGTAGGATACGATGCAGGAACCGGGACAGTCCGGACGTGGATCCGGCGACGACGATACTGTCGTCGGCGGTCGCGGTGTCGGTCTCGGCCTCGGCCTTTGCGTCTAAAATATTAAGAAGCAGAGATTAGAATTAAATATTTTACAAGTTTAACTATATACTTAAAAAAATTAAAAAATAACGATACTTTTAATTAAAATTTTTTACGTTACCTTTATATTATAAATTGATCGATAAATGTTGGATATGAAAGCGTTATCGAATAACAAATTAATTACCTGCGATTGACTTTTTGTATTATCGCAACAGATGGAACCAGACTGACAAGTCGACGTCTTCGCTATGATCACATTCGGTCGTTCGCAGAAAGCTGCCATGAGGGTCAACAAGCAAAAACCAGGGCACGGCGACAGCTTCGCTTGTGGAGTTTTCGTAACCGGCCGGATCGTCGTCGTGGTTGTTGTTTCCTAAACAAAGCGACATTTTTTACGCTTGCTACCAATAATTTCACAGTAATCTTACTTAATTGTATATATTTAAGCAATATCGCTTTCAAATAAAAAATTTTTTAAAGAATTTTTTAATAATTCTTGTACTTTATAGCTTCCCATAACTTTTTTAGACAGACAAAATTTATTTAATATGTTAAATTTTATTACCTGTTTTTGCGGTTCACTGATGCAGCAGACCGTTAATACGGAATCATCAGGAGGACAGTCGGCATCGCCGTCGATGTTTTCACAGAAGAGAGCAGATAGACCACTCGTGCATTTTCCTTTGCACGGTTTAAACGGTACCGGCTTTGGTCTTGTCGTCGTCGTTGCCGTCGATGGCTGCCTGGTAGCAGGCGTTATCGTCGACGTCGACGTCGTCGAAGTCATCGTCGTCGCCGTAGTCATCGTCGTCGCGATTGCTGTGGCACTGGCAAAGACGCTCGATGACGATGCATTCGGTCGCGTTGTCGTTAACGGAGATGAAACTTTGCTGGAAGTTCCTCCGCTATTCTTCTCGTCGTAACGGGAAGAATTCAGTCGATCTATTACTTGAAGCTCGGGTGGCGGAGTGTCCCCGAAAGCGTCTCTGGACACGCAGCACTTGTAGCCCGGCTTACAGAGGGTATCTATCACTAACACGGCGTCGCAATAATCAGCGATTCTTTCCGCCATGCAAATGCCTGAGCAAGTTTTCACTGAAAACGACAGTTAGTTTTAACACAGCTGATAATTAGTCGAGTAATAAATTTCAATTATATTAACTTTCTGACAATACAAGATTAATTATATCAACGATAGTATCTGTAATTTTCTTACTTGACGACTTCTCACTTGTCTCGTTGTGGCCTTCCTATAAAAAGAAAAAAAATATATATATAAATTTAATGCAAAATAAATTATATAAAAATATAATTTATATAAACACACACGTGCATTTTACGTGTGCGTGCTGCGTGTATGTATTGCTTTCTAGTAATAGCTTTCTAAGAGTAGTTTTTCAGCTCAGCTTATTTTCTCTATTACTAAATCTGTTGAACATACCGGTGTAGTTTTTGTCGAAGAAACAGAAGGCGACGTATGTGTGCTGAGCATTGTGGTGGTTGTCGCAGGTGTCGTAGAAATCGTCGTGGTCTTGATAACCGTCGTGGACATGATCGAGGTGGGCTCCTCGTCATCAATCGCATTTTCGAACGAGCCGGTACCATTGATCGGATCCTGGAGGCAGCATCGCATACTCGCCGTTGGACATTGCACGTCTTCGAGAACGTCATCACACATTAACGTCGCCAGCGCGTGCACACATACACCCGGGCAGTCAGCGATTTTTGCTGTACTTGTTAACGAATTTAAGAAACCTGTAACATAAAAAAAAATTGTTATATTTTAATTCACAATAAAATTACTATTATTAAAACTGACATCACGTAGTAATTTAAACGAGAAAACTAAATTCCTCACAATTTTATTAATTACAGAAAAAAAAGAAAAAAAAGACGGACAAAAGTATTTATTGTAAAAGCTACGGTGACATAAGTGTTGGCGGTGATCAGAATTGTAACGGTTCCTATTTCTGAGTCAGAGCCCGACCGAGGGAAAGAAGGAAAATATATTCGATTCGAATATGCCGAGATGCGGGTCGGGGTAAAGCCCTCGTGGACTGCAGAGATAGATGTTACTTCACAACTCCGGCGGCAGTAAGATTAAAGGAAAGCCTCTTACGAAATTACAACTGTCGCGCCTGCCGCTGTCATCAATGTAACTGTATATATCGCCTAGACGTAGTGGAGGTCAACGAATGACAGAAATTCCTGCATACGTAATTTTATTGGCAAAACCACCTTTACGAAGGTGGTCAAGAATGGCCAGGTTTTGATCTTGACGAATGTGAGAAGCTAATGAACTGAATGCTACCTCAACTGTTACCGAAGCTCTTCGACGGACCAGAGAATTCACGTCAAATTATCACATTTCGTATGAACAGCACGGTTCATTAAATTATTACAAAACATTCCTGCGAACAGAATAATTTATATACGTTAATAAAAATCTAAAGAAAATTATTTGCCAAGAAATTCTTACTTAATCCTTCTAAATGTGCGATATTAAATTAGACAAATGTTTTTTTTTTTTTTTTTTTTTTTTTTAATCAATTACTCACAAAAGCGAGTCCGATGAATAAATCGTGCATGTATTTTGTAACACTGCAGATTTAATGATCGACGTCAATTCGGTTGATTATGAATGGATGAAAGTATCGCGTCATGTGCGATACACCACAACCGCGTTCCGGCAAGAAATTCGCACAGATAATATTCGACTCCCTCGGCTGGTTTCACTTTGGCAGGCATAACGGACCAAACAAACATAACGGTAGTTAATGAACGGTTCAACTCAGACCGCGTATATAACTATCTTCGACGTCGCACGTGTTTTATCTAACGCCGTGATTCAATTTCGGATTCGTGTGAATGATTATTACGCGAAGCCCGAGCTGCTCCCTCCGCCAACGCGAGCACGGATTCCGAACTAGAATCTTAGGGTACATATCATTAACGAGACATTAAAAGACGTTCATTCTATTTTACATATTGATCGTCTTAATTATAGTAATTTGTAGAATTCAAATGATTTTAATTTAAGGAATTTAGAATTACCGTAGCGTGAAATACTATCAACTCGAGATTCTATCATTGTAATTTCACAAAATTACGTTATATTTTCTACATCACGCAATGCACACATGAGTTTAATTAGAGATGCATGTTTTAATCAAAATTTATTCATTCCGACACTCGTCTATAAAAAGTATTTCTTTGTCACTCTCTGTAATAAGAATTTAATTACAATTTCATAATTAATATCTAGAAAAAAAATTAATAAATAATAAAACTCAATTTTAAAAATTCTTTAACATAAAAACATGTAAAGTTACCTAATATTTTCAATAAGCTCCAAACGATAGATCACATTTATAAAAATCCAAATTTCCCATAATATAGTAGAAAACGTCTCAATGTATCGTCTTTCTGCTTCAAGATAAAAAAGCAATAACTAATTTTGCTTATTGTGATAACGGTAGTGAAAAATCAGGCTGACGGGAAGTCCGGCTCCGCAAATAATAACCAAATTGAATAAAAAGTAAAGCTAGCCTAGGTACGTGGAACGAAGACGAGTCCATCACTTCCTAGTTTTTAAGCTTACAAGCAGCGGCCCTGTTACGGCTAGCGAATCGCGACCATCATCCGCATAGCACTGCTCAACTCCTAAAAGTGGAACAGTCGCATCCTTCCAGATTCTATCTATAAAAGCGTGCGCCGCATACAGTCAATGCACGCGAATTTCTATTTCTCGAAGTCACCGCCATCGCTTCCGGATAACTTTTTGTCGGCCGTATATTACGTGCATTGCATACGAAAAAAATCCCACCGCTTGTCAAATTGGGAAAAAGGAGACAAAGTCGATTCAACACAAACAGCTCTGACCTAAAACGGATCTCAAATTTAACAATGCTTTAAAAAAAAAAAAAAAAAAAAAACATTTTAAAAACAATAATTTCACGTAACTGTAAAAAGATACAGATGTATAAGCGATTAATAAAACTTTGTATAATTATAACGTAATATTACTTGTCGGAAATATTTTTTTTACTGAATGTAATGATCATTATTTTTGTTCCCCTTTTCCAGTCGCTCACATTTAAATGACTGTAAGTTATACGTTGATTCTATCTCTTCATCAGTCTTTTTAATAATACATCCGTTAAAAAATATTAATGCAAGTCAAACTATGAATTTTGCCACGGTTTGTGATAAATCTTTTCTCTACAAATTTTAAAAAATAATGTAGTATATTAGTCTTTCATATAATGCCTTAATTAATTGTAAAATCACTCCACTTACCTGATAAGAAGGTACTAGCCAAGGAGTCATCATCCTGCCCGCCAACTAATCCGATGAGCGCGAGCAGAAGGACAATGCCCTCAGGGGCGACTCTTAATATCATCTTCAGCCTCCCTTTAATTGTCTTTGATTTTTCTTCAATCAAATAAAACAGTTAAAAAAAAAAAGAAAGAAAAAAAAAAGAGAGACAAATTGTCTCAAATATAGATCCACTGTTTTGTTCGCGCGGTCTTGATCACGTGCGTATCAAACTGTCTCTCTTTGCCGCCGAGTTCAACGTTCACTATGTTGCGTCGTACGGAGTCACATCGCCTGCCTCGGCTTGTTTGATGGGCACCGACTAGGTAGAGATCAGGGCCTACTTGTGGGTCAGGGTGTGCGGATCCCCCACCTCAATGCGGTGGCAGCCCAAGAAGGTGAGAGAAACAGAGAAGAAAAAGAAAGAAACAAGACGGAACGACTGGTCGACCGGCTTTGTGAACGTTATCCGGAGGGGATAGGGTTGTTGACAGGGGCGGTGCTAACTGCAATTTGTTTCTTCGTTTTAATAAACCACTGCAACGATTAAAATCAACATTCAGATTATTGCTTATAAAATAAGTAACATTATTTAAAAAAAAAAAAAAAAAGAAAAATATCTAATAGATATTTTAATCAACTTATCAATATTGAAGATCCTGTTTACAAAATTCTAAAGTGCCGATTAAAATTTTTTTACTCTTACTTGAGATACCAATGGCGACTGCTTCATTAACAACATATGGCATGTCTTTTAATTTTTCATTTCCGTAATAAATGATTGCATCCACGAACCTACATCAAAAGAAATCAATATTTAATCGACAAATCCGTCCCTGTTCTTTTCAGTATGCATTCTTCGTTTCTTCCTCGATAACTGATCATCTAGGCATTTTTCTTGAATGCGCTACGTACTCATACCTGGCATAGACTTAGTCCGCCGCTCGTTATCTTCTTCTAATCCTTCAGCTTTCCTTCATGTGGCCGGATCTCGCTCCTTTTTCTATTTTCCTTCAGTTTTATGCTTTTCTTCCTCTTTCCCTCTCAATCCTGTTCTCCTTTCTAGTCGTTCTTCCATCGTTTCCTTCTTTCCTTTCCACACATGTGCATTATGTATGACTGTAAATACGAATACACACCCGCGCATATACAGGTATATGTACGCACAAACATGACGTGCATGCGTGCCTGTGCGCGGCTAGCGGTACTTTATCCGTAAATGTATGAGATACCGTACGATATTTTCTTCCAGAATTGATCACACTTGCACACAAAGTGGCATCGCCTCACCGATTTATAGCATAAATTTCTTATAGAATTTTTAAGAATTATTTAAACGTAATAGCTATTAAATTGACATAAAATTTATTGCACCACACGTTGATTCGTATTTATGTTCAATGCATAATCGGTTACAACTCTCTTGTGCTACTGAAAAAGATAATAAAAATTATTGAAAAAAAGGTAAATGGTTTCTTTAAAAATTATTTTATTTTAAAGGAACGCACAAATCTAAAAATAACATTTGTATTAAACTATATTTAGTTTATTCGTTAATATATTTTATCAATAAATTAATTTTGCTCATTTCTTTTTAAGAATATTGCACAGAATAAATTGTTAAAAAAAAATGTACAAAATTTTTATTTTACTTTACCTTCAATTTTATTACAAAGTTTAAATGTGTGGTAGTAATTCCAAAATTAAATTTATAATTTAAGCACAAGATAATCCCAAGTAAGCTGGATCAATAAGAGTGAATCTTTCGATGCATTCAATTAACCATATTAAAGGAAGACTTTTAATGTGTGACATATTGTACTTAATAAGTGGTTCGCCTTTACCTGGCATGTATATAACATAATGCGTACACTTGTGCAAAGGATGAGATACATCATTTGCGGTATGAAAAGGTATCTCTGGCGAATTATCTTTTATGTCTTCTGGATCAGGTTTTCTGGTAAGTATTGTACCTTCTCCTTCCTTGACAAGTCTTATTAAATCATCCTTTGTAAGTCGCGTATTATCGATGCAATAAGTCTTATTTGCTTGCAGAGAAAAGTAAAAAAAACAATTGTTAAACAGACGTGGATTTTTACGTTCGGCATTTTGCCTCGCTTTACTTGGGATCCCAATGTTAGGAGCACCACTAACTTCGAGCACTTCAAGGGGGAGATTAGACACTTCATCTGTAACTGTTGCTAATTGAATCCCTTTAAAAAAAAAAATTAATGTTAATTATTAGCATGTATTGATATATAATACGTAATTAACATTCTTATTTTATATTTATACACAAATATATTTTTCATCTTACATTCACTATTCAGAATCCAGCTTCCATAAATAATTGCAAACAAAACATCGAGTGTCGATTTTGTAACATTTTGCTCATTTGTCTCCACTATTACATGTGTAACTGTCGGTCTAAAATCCAAAGTATTATAAAATATTTTTACATATTAATATTTAAAAATAATTAATATAAAAAATATATATATATATATATATATATATATATATATATATAAAAAGATTGTACCTATATGTTGTTAAAATTTTGAGTTTATGTTTCGCGGCCACAAGACCAAGCAGTTTCTGATTTTCGTGCTTTAAGTTTGACGCAAGAATTACAAATTTGTCACGCGTAGGAACAGATGTACACGATATATTTTGTGTTTGATTAAGGTCCGATACCTCTTCAGACGATGATAAATCTGTCAGAAGTTCTCGCATCTCTTTAGATTTAGAATAATAACTGCATAATTAAAATAAAATTATACAACAAAGCTATCTTTAAAACATTCTTTACAGATATGATAAAATACATACATAGGCTTTTTGCCATACTGATCATGTAGATTCTTATCAGCTTTATATTGCAATAACAATTTAGCTTCCTGTATTTTGTTCTCTTTAGCAGCTTCATGTAATGGACTTCGACATTTATAACCTAATAAATTTGGTGATGCTCCACCACTTAGTAGTATTTCACAAATTTCTTCAAATCCATAACCAACAATTTCTTGCTAAAATAATATAGAATAAATTAGAACAATGATAATGCAAAAACATTTTAAAAAGCATTATAAAAAGACATATAGTGAGGGTTTTACCAATGGAGTCCAACCAGCATGATCTTTTGTATTTGGATTTGCACCAGCCAGCAAAAGTTGTTTAACTCGTTCAGCATTTTTCTGCAAAATAATTAACTCTTGGAAGTTTCTTAAAAAAATTTTTTATTTAATTTAAAATAAAATAATATAAAATATCTGTACCTTTATGCATGCTATGTGTAATGGTGTTTCCCCTTTGTGATTAGCTTTATTTATATTCCTCATACGCATATAATCCTGCTTCTTTGGTGTATGAAGTACTGTAGATATTGTATTATTCTGTGATGTAGTAGATACACTTGCAGAACTTTTCCATAGATCTCTGAAATGATAATTTATTCTTATGTTACTATTTATATATTATATTCCTATTTAAGCTAACTTGTAATCTAACCTTTTCTGAATAATTTCTGCAACAGCATCACAATTCTGTACAAGATTGTTGATCAAGTTGTCAGACTTAATTTCATGTGGCTGTACTGATACATCACATATCATACAATTTGTTGCAGATTGGACACAATTTTTACAGAAGAAATGTCCACAAGTTATGAGTCTTACAGGAGAATTTGGTTTGGATCCACTATACAAAAAGACAATGCAAAATCATGGTATACACAACAAAAATATAATGGTAACAGTGATAATAATTTTGCAATATAGATGTGAATATAAACTTAACTAAAAAAATAAGATGACAAATTATACAATTTAAGAGAGTGCAATAAAGAGCTTAGCGAACAATTACCATCTCGCACAAAGAAGGACGTTTGTAAAATCTTGCAACGCCTTGGCAGTATTTATCCACGAAGTCGTCATGGTTCCAGTTTCTAAACATTCGAAATAATCGAATTACAGTATAACGCGTAATACATTTGAGTGGACAACGACGCGAGACGTCCTGATGCAATATCAAAATTTATAATCATCTACGAACTTAACAAAATACCTCGTCAATTCTTTTCAACCTCAGCTGGCTCAAGCTGGATTCAGCGATTGCCAGCGATCGCTTCCAATACTTCCGATCTTCATCCGCCCGCTAAAATGACTGCGACAAGTGAATTCGCTTCTGAAAGAAAAAAAAAAAGAAGATCGCTTTTACGTTGGTGTCACGAGCGCGATACTATTCGCGTCGACCAATCGCGTAAACTTATTTGGAAAATCAGCGAAAGCAGATTTTCAAACGAGAAGACGCGATAGGTCGGCGCAAGGAACGTCGGCGCGAAACGCATTTCTGATCCCAAAGTCTGAAAGAAGACGCTCGACGTTGCACTAATTCCACAGTTCATCTTTGTTCTTCCGATGCGAGGAGGGAAACGGAGCCGCTGAACCGGTGCAAATCAGTGCGGCGCGGTTTGACTGGTAAGAACGGTCCCCGATGTACTGACCGGGCGCGTTCGCCGACGAGCAGTTTCACCGAAGCATCGCGCTCGGCGCCCGCGACTGCGTGTGTGGTATCGATGAATGAATCCTGTTGCGCAGCCCGGCGGCTTTATTGTAAAGCAGTCAATAAGTGCTCCGTGGACGCGGTTTATCGGTTCCGTCGAGCCGCGAGTGCGCGCCCGCAGCTAAGGTGTCCGCGAGTTCGCCGACACGGTCCCGGGTGGCGGATCGGTTCGATTCAATCGCGCCGCGAGATCGGGGGAGAGCCGCAGGTCCGGTGGGTGTTAGCCGCGTTCCTCGCGGCGAGGCGAGGTGCACCCTCGCGCGGGGCACACCAGTTTTATCATGGTACACTCTCGGGAAGTCGCGGCTCTCGTACGAAAAAGCGCCCGACCGACGGGATCAAAGTGAAGCGGCGTACGCGGCTGGCACGGGGGGAAGCGCCGGAGCGGGTGCCCGATCGAGTATGGTTCTGAACAGGCCGCGCGGCGTGTAGCATCGAAGGCAAAAGTGGCAAGTGGGCGTGCGGGGATGAATCGCACGGGGAGTGCGAAGTAAAGGTGGCGGAGGACGCGGACGAGGAGGGCGGCGGGTGCAGGAAGACTGGGGCGCTGTGTCGGTGTTGATACTCGTCTAAAAGAAGAAGAAAAAAAAGAATAAAGAGGAAGAAATAATCTCCGCAAAGTTGCCACGGTCGAATGTCTTTTCGATGTGATGAAAATGATGAGGTGTGGAAAAAAGTGGACCTGGAGTGAAGGCTTCGATACTTCGAATCATGACAGAGGCGTCAGACGAGTGAGTATGCGCGCGTGTACGGGGAACAATCCTTTTTTTTTTTTCCTCTCGTTTTTTTTTTCCCCCCCATGTACAGCGAGTTTCATTGAGAGGCAGAGTCCACGAATGTGCTCGGCGAGCCTCGTCCGGCAACACGCGTTCGACACGTTTATTAATTCATCTTTTTCCCTTTCGACACGGAGGGTGAGAGATGAGCTATGAATTCGTGCCGATCCAGGTTAGCTGGAGAAAAGAAAAAAGAGAAAAAAAACAGGACTACTGAGAACTCGATTAATGAAATTTGCTGTATATCTTTTTTAAGACCGTTCCATTCTGTTCGAGAAATGCGTTCCTCTGTCGTTAATTTTATTGTTAAACGACGTCGAGTGTGTTGAGAAAACTGAGAAAACTACTGGCCCAACGCTACAAATAAAAGATTAATTGGCTATCTTTTTTTTTTTTGCTACTAATTTCTAAATATAATCCAGTATAGCGCACGATAAATTGAATTTATGTCTTCCTCCGACCATCTCGTCTGGCGATTTACCATAAGTTATCTCATTTCGTTTTTTCTTTCTTTTTTTTTCTTTTTTTTTTTTTTTTACTTTTTATCCCCTTTGTTAACTTTTGTTTCTCTGGCTTACGTTACGTTAGGTATCTCCTATTCATTTCTCTCTCCTTTTCCCCCTTTCGGTCTTACGAATGGCCGTTCATTCATCGAATTGATGTCGCTGTGTTAACATCTGGCCGGATCGGCGCGACGCCGTCGTATTTTAGGGAATCGTAAATACGTGCAATCTTCGGCTGTTCAACGTTTGCGCGTTATACTTCGATTCTTCTTTGAAATTCGACGACTTACAATAAAGAATATTTGCAAGCCAAATATCTTTTACTATAAAATGTACATTAAAAAATATTTCTGCAATAATGTGAAATGATATAATCAGCAAACGTAGGTACATTGATCGTTTATAATATAAAAATGTGTCGTCACAATTATCTATCTATTATTTTACTTTATTAGATATGTGTGTCGACTGATAAGTAATGCAAAAAGTATATTTACGTTTATTCTTTGCAGTGGTAACTATCTGGTAAGGGTCCATGCCCAGGTAATGACGAGAGATGACAGTTCTGGTGGTTGGGTTCCTTTAAGTGGCGGTGGATTAGCAAATGTTTCAGTCAGGCGTAGAGCTATTCCTTCGGGAGTGCATCAAATAAACAATACCAATGGAACCACCATTCCTACCAATCCTACGCATTCCGTCTCCAATGCAGCCGTCAATCTTCAGAACCATGGATCGTCTAATATCTCCCCACCTAGCGCAAATAAAAGGAAATATGAATACTTTATTTATGGGAGGCGTATTACTGATCAATCGGTAATTTTTCAATTTTATAAGTATCTTATTATCTAAGAGAAATTTCTGAATAGCAGCTATATTTAATAAATTACTTAGTATTTTCGTAAGATGTACATCAGTGATATATTTAATGTCACGTTTAAATAAAAATTAATTACTTCTTTTTTTTTTTTAGGTTGTTCTTAGTTGCACGATTAAAAAAGAGTTTGAATATAATAAGGTAATGCCAACTTTTTATCACTGGCGAACGGGGGAAAAGAAGTTTGGTTTAACATTTCAAACGGCTGCCGATGCAAGAGCGTTTGACAAAGGTGTCCGAACAGCGATTGAGGAACTATTGGTGGAAGGTATAAAAATTTTTTTTTTTTTTTTAATGAATTAAAGTATAGAAAAATTATTCGTGAATAATTTATATAAGAAATTGTTATGCTTTGCGACAAAATGGACGACTAGTATGGTTTTCACTATTTTTGTAATTACGCGAGTTTTTTTTCTTTTTTTTTTTTCGTTGTGATCAATGTTTTTTTTAATTTCAATAAAATAATTTGCACGACATATTAATGCACTAATACGTTAAAATATCATAACATTTAATTCTCGTAGAGTAATTATGTAAATAAATCAATATTGTAAAACTGTGTTCTAAAATATCTTATTAACTCGTTCACATTATTCATTTTGCTGCAATTTATTATGGATCGTGTAAACGGTAACTTAATCGTTTTACATTCATATTTTATTATACATTCGTTTTTGATCTTATTAAAAATCTTATGTTTTAACGTTATAGGTTTGTCCGGTTTAACGTTTACTACCAATATTCCAGAAGATGGAGATGAAGATGTTTTTATGGTAAAAATATTAATTTTATTCTATCAATTTTCATTTAAAAAATAATTAAATAAAAAAAAATAGAGCAACAATTTTTTTATTAAAATTTGCAGACTTTGAACTTACCAGTGGATCCACCCGAGCCACGCTCGCCTTCGGATGCACCTCATGGAATTCGAGTGCCGAATTATTCTCAATATTCGGAGCTTCCTGACTCACACCGATCTATCCATTACATTGGTGGTTCTTCTACCATCAAAGCTCCACATCCGCAACATCCTCTAGCTTCTGCCACAGATATTGGATCAGACAATTATCCCTATGTGCAGCTTACAACACTTAATCACGAATATCTATATCCTATCATCGACGATCACAAAAGTGAGAGATTAGACGGGCATAATACTTCTAACAGTGGAAGCTCTTTGAAGAAACCTGACACAATAACATCACAACCTTCTAAAGATCCTATAAAACGTAACGTACGTTTACGTTGCAAACATTGCCAGGAATTATATTCGGAGCAACATAATCCAAAAGGTTCCTGCGAATACGCTCCCGATCCAATTAGACGTGGAATTGCAACAATCTCTTGTTTATCGTGTGCCCAATGTATGTTATATCACTGTATGAGTGATGCCGAAGGTGATTTTACACAAAATCCATGTAGGTGAGTACAAAAAATTATATTAAATTATGGTTGGCCGATTTCTATTTTTTTTTTTTTAACTTTATCGTGTTAATTATTTTACCTATTTAATTATAATTAATTTCTAATTTAATTTATGATATATAAAATTTCTTAACAATTTTTTTTTCATTAATATTACACAACATTTGAATAAATTGAGAAATGTTAAATCAGTTGTAGTACGGAAGAAGGATGTGGACGTAGATGGTTCGGTTTGGCCTTGTTGTCACTGATCGTTCCTTGCTTGTGGATATATCCTCCTCTTAAAGCTGTACATTGGTGCGGAATGTCTTGCGGAATGTGCGGTGGACGTCATCATCCTTCGGACTAGCTGAAAGAACCCTTTGGTGTCTCTGCTCCATACTCCATTGATTCAACCTTCTTTACATCGCACAATGCAGTCGCCAATATTTATGAATGTCATGATTTGAGTATGGGTCGTTGTCAGAGGTATCAAAGGGGTCGACAGTTCCCAGTGCACGCACTTATTCATCAGAGTCATCTCTAAAAAAAAAAAAGAAAAAAATCAGTCAAAGAGAAAAGACCCAATTTAGCAAAGAATGTTATAAATACAGGTGTAACAAAAAAGTACGGCGAAAATTTTTGCGAACATTTCTCGTGCATAGAAGATGAAAAAAAATGTTATATAAACACTTTTATACAGAAATATTTTGGGGACAATCCATAATATTTTAGAAATATATCTGGGAATCGGTATGACGATGGGCGTTTTAATTGTTTTAATATCTATTTTATACTTTATGTCAGAGAAATGTTCTTCTAAAGTTTTGCCGTACTTTTTTTTATAGCCTCTACACACAGAGCTGTAAAGTATACATAATATCCCTATTCCATACATTTTGTATATTTTATTAGAACAAAGTGCATTATTTAATCTCACTCACGTGTACATTGGACAATTTTCGGTAAAATCAACTATTTTACACAATTAAAATCGATCTGTGGAAATCAGCAAATGGACTCAGACCAACTATTTGTGATATGTGGTGCACATTGTGAGAGTGTTAGCTTCTGTGAGTCAACACGAAAGAAATTTTTCTATTCTCAGTTGAGTGATGTTTGTTCCACGATATCTAATGATTCCTAACGGAAAAAATAAATAAGGTAATTGAGAGTGTATTTCGATAAAATTAGCAGTGTGCAAAAATGTAAAAATATATCGTAAATTGTCAAGTTATGTTTTGAAAATTTGTCAAAAAATTAAGCCAATCTTTCTAATTTATCTTCATATTTCTGCATGTTAACACAAATGCGTGCTTATTTATCCGGTGTCTTTAAGTATTCTTAAATTAATGAACAAAATTTGACAAACTTGATAATGTGTGAAAGACAAAAAACGTAAAATTTATCCTTTATGTTTCTTTCTCTACATTTACCTTTTGCTGTTACACGCTCGAAAATCTAAGGCATATTATGTTTAACATAGGAAGTACTTGATTCATTAATATTTTATTTAGAAGTTTATTTCCTCGTTTTAAAATAATACTCTTTTAAAAATATAAAGAAAAAAAAGAAAAAATAAAAGGAAGGATGACTATCAAACAGTAATATATTCAGCAATATAAATGTTTCGTTTTGAATAATAAATTTTAACATTATAAGTGGTAATATTATGCTTGACTTATTATAATGACAAATGTATAATATACGTACACCCCAGGATAAAAAAATAGCACATGCGTGGTATTATTAAGTTTCCATGAATGTATAAGGAAATTACAGGTGTGTCTATCGCATTCCGCAGACGTTTATAAATATAAAACGTATGAAACTGAAGAGAAAATCTGCACAAATAAAAAGATATAACTTGTTAATTTTTCACCGTCAAATTTAGGAAGTTATAATTATATTCATGGAAACTTAAAGATAGCACACATGTGCTGTCTTTTTTTTTAAGGGTGTATGAATGTATGTACGCGTGAATGTATGAGAATGTACATGTATGGACGAGTGTGAGTAAAAAAATGAATTATTTTGAAAACTAGAAAAATTTTATATATTTAAGATTATTTCATGCAATTATTTAAAATATTAATTAAGTCACGACACAATCCTCGATTGCACGCTTATTATCAAAATTATTATAAAAACGTAAAAATACATTAAGCATTAAATTAATTAGATAAAAAAATATATTAATTTTCCAAAGAACATCGGCGTCGAAAAGTTGCATTCAAAAGTTTGAAATTTACAGAATTATATAAATATTAAATTAATTTTCCGACTGTGCATTGAATCGATGCCATTAAATTTATGTTAATAATTTTTTTTTTTTGCGTAGCACAGGGTTAAACAGCGTTTTAATAATTTTCTAAATAAAATTGTTGCCATTTTGCAACAGTTATTTTTTAATACTTTATCGACGGGGTGCACCAATTGGCGTCTCAATTAAAACGTTATTTATAGGGCATACCAATTGGCGTTCTCTGTGCAATAATCACATTGCTATGTGTAAACAGTATAAGTATTTCAAACGATATGTAATTTGAATAATGTTAAATAAATAATGCAGAAATGATCGGAAATCTTTTCAATGCGATCCTCGAATTTTTATATTAATGTCTCGATTCAAAAATTATTCTACTTATTTCATTTTGCGAAAGTGACAGGCTCATTGTTCACAGTAAAATTATCCTGTCGATAAAGTATTAAAATCAAAGAAAAATATGTTGCAAATGTATTACGTAATTAATACTAAATTGTCAAAGACTGATAATTAGCAGCTATAAGCGAAAAGAAATGTAGACGCATTTCAATATGTAACACTTTTCATAGCCACGTTTGTTCTCTGTAAAAGTAAAAACAAATGCTTAATTATTTTGCAAACGTATATATAGTTAATATGATAAATTTTCGAATTGTGTATCTTAGTTCTGTAATTTTTAAACGACATTTAACGTGAAACAGTGGTTCCGCATCTCGAAATGAACACTCCGGATAACTTTACGCACACTACCTATTTATTTGAACTGCTTCCCCGTGTAATTTACTTAAAACAGTTTAGAACCGAATCGGAATACGTATCGTGTACAATGGTGTAATAATTATATAAATTAATGTAATTAAATGTTTCTGTGTCTGCTAGGTACAGTCTTTTAGCAATAACTAGACATGATTCTTTTAATAATTAATGTTCAATCGACTTGTCAAGTAACGTTGATTTGATTGTAAGTGCGCACAGAATGTAGAGTAAGCGATATAGCGACCGATCGTTTTGAAACGTTTTGATTTCGAAATTTACGTACATACACTGGAAGGCAGGTAAAGCGTTTGCTTCGGCGAAGTAAAAATCGTCGAACCCGCCGGATTAATAGAATGCGAGCCAGGCGATGATGTACACTTTTGCATTCGAATCATGCCGAGCTCGGCAATTTTTAAAACTTAATAACTTGTTCGACACTGCGAAAATTAAAGTGGTACGTGGCTTTTCGGCTTGATCAGCTAGTTTAATCAGCTCTATCTGCACCTGAATACTGTGTTAATGATCATCCGATACTCTGTATAATAATTAAGTAACGGTAGTAAATATATATTTTTTTTTTTTTTCTTTTTTGGGTCATATGTGTGCGTGTGTGTATGCGTGTGCGCGCGTATGTGTGTGGACGTACGTCTGTATACGAAGTACAGTTAAATTTTTCAACAAACGCGTGATAAAGCCAAATGAAAAAAATGCACATGTGTTAACTCTTACGCGGTCGTTTCGGTCTTAATCAACGTTTTCCTTCGTGACGAAAAATGCAAGTTCGGACGACTACGATTTAGTCTTAAGATAAGGGGTATGAGAATTCTATTTCGTACGCGATCAATATGCGAGCGCAGCTTTAATTTGTACATTCGGACGGTGCAAAGACGTTGCGACAGCCCTTCTCGCCCAAATGTCTCGTTACGCATTGCGTAAGCTCTCCTTTGCTGACCCGGCGTATAAAACTTCCGTAATCACAATGTTATACTTTGCGTTAAACCGCGGCCTCTACGTTTTTCCCAATCCACGCTCCGAATTTCCGATCGGTTCCTGCTCCGTAATCTAATTTAACTCTGTGCCCTCCGTTTTTGATAAAACCAGCGGGATTTCGGGTCCCTTCGCATTTTCACGTAGAGGATATACTTACGTAGGCAAAAACATACTCGATTGATTGTCGATTTGCGAATAAGAGTCGACGTTAGCGCAGATCGAGAGCGTCGCTCGCGCTAACACATGTGATAATTCCTACAGAGCGTAGAGTGTATAAAACTTTTGTTTACGTCACTTTAATTACAAAATACATGTGATAAATTTAATCAAGAGAATAAGAGAGAAAGAAAGAGAGAGAAAAAATATCGTAATTAAAAGAGATTAGAGTAATCTGTAATAATATAGAAACACAAATAAAATTTATACAATATTATTGGTGATGTCGATACTAAAAGATAAATAGAAAAAAAAAATATATATATATATGAATGAGAAAAGAAAAATAAAATGGAAGAGAAAGAAATGTGAATAAATGAACTGAGGAAGGCATAAGAGAAATAAAATAGAGAATAGGTATAAGAGGCAGCAAATAATAAGGAATGGAACAAAGTTACAGCGTGAAAGAAAGATAAAGAGAAAAGACAAGCGGTATTTCATGTGTGCATGTGTTGCGTGTACGTATGCTTGCGAGAGAAAGTAAATAGAAAAAAAAAAGAAAAAATATATATATATTAATAGAAATGCAAATCTGTGCGGATATAGAATATCCCACCCATTCCTCAGGAATATTAAATAAAAAGCTGTTGGGCGAGTTTCAAGAAATTAAAATAGACGAAAGAATATTTTCTTAATTCAACAAATGGTTAATATCAATTGAGTGGCAATTAGTTATTGTTAACGACATTTAATTGAATAAAAATATTTAATTGAAATAATTATAAAATAATCTTTATAGCGATTATTATAAATGCGCCGAATAAAGGCTATTCGGTTTTACGTTAAAGAAAACCGATGTTCCTTGCCAGTAATTTTTTGGGATATTCTATAGACCTCGAGCATACATTTGCATTTGTAAGTAAAAAAATAAGTTTGAAAGTTCTCAAATTGAGAAATTGTCTGGTGCCTGTCTGGGATATAACATTTTTTTATATTTGTGGCAGCACAGGTTTGAAAACTAATTAGTTTTCACTACTCACATATAAATGTTGCAAATTCAAGAAATCAGATTTTTAATTCACAAATTCATTATACCATAAATGTATTGTGTTAATATCATGACTGTGTTCCGATATTCGTACGTATACGTGACGTAAATTATAGATTTTCAGACAGTGAATATCGAAACGCAGCCCGTATATAATTGTAATTAAAAAAAAAAAAGATAAAAAAAAAGAGAAGTTATGTATCATAATTTATGTATAAGAAATAAATATATTGTACTATACAGTAAACGTTACATAAACGGTACTCGTCAAGTTTTATTTTCTATGTATTTTCAACTAATTCGGTGGCGTAATACGTTTGACCGACAGATCATATAACGTTCCATAATGTTATTTATTACAAAATATATTTATTTATATCAGTTTAAAAAAAAACCTACTTTAATGTGGAGTGGGTGTATGTCCATCTACGTAAAAATTTCTAGTTGCCTTTGGTAATTTTAGTTCTATGCCGTCTAATTCTTTCTTCAAAATTATTTGACAACCTGAAAACAAAATTACAACATAAAAAGGCTATACATTTTAATAATGTTGTTTTTAAGACAATAGTGAAAATGTACCTAGCCTAGAATTTTCTTTCAAAAAAGGTGCTAAATCTAAAAGGTCTTCTTCTGATTCTTCAGGAGTCGGAAGCTTGTCTAAATAATCATGATGTACATATACATGACAAGTTGTACAAGCTAAACTTGCTTCACAAGCTCCCTCCATGTCAATTTCATACCTGTGAGCAAGATAAAGTACATTGTCTCCTACTTTTCCTTTTACCTTAATTGTTTTCCCAGTTTTGTCGATAAAAGTGACGTTAACTCTGAAAAAAAAAAAATGATAATAACACAATTTTTACTAACAGATACCATAGCATAATAAAATAAATATAAATTTATTACAATATAGTATATTATTTTACATACACATCTTCTTCTGACTTTGGATCTTGCATTTCGTATTCCCCATGAAACGTAACTAAAAAAATATATTAAAGTTTTATTTAATAATCATCGATTAGATACATTAATAATTTTATTTTTTTTTTTTTTACACTTGAAGATGTAGACTAACCTTTAGACGTGTGAATCTTGTGATTAGACAGTTTAATTAAATGATGTATCGACGCATATTTCTTTTGCCTCATACAGAATAAATACAGTGGTCGTATAAATGTCATTTTTTAAGGCAATAAAATAACGATTGATAATGCTCTGGCTGAAATTATTTTTCATTGAACAAAAGCTACTCTTTCAGAGGTTATACGAAATAGGTTATAGGTTTAGGAAGGTAGCAATGACGAATTTCTAATCTGTCTCTTGGCGAATCACGAAGGCTTCCTAAGCTGTCTTCACCAATCCCGCGTTCGCCTGCTCAGGCGCATGCGCATTAAGACACTCGGTAGTGCCGCCACTAAAGCCGTCACTTGTGAGTACCGCCATCTGCCAAAGCTTGAACTAACATATTTTGTTACCGAGATTTCTTAGTTTAACGACTTTAACGGTTTAATGCAGTTTAATAAGTGGGATTACTCTTGGCCTTTTATTTCCAACAGATTCACGGTCACGGTCACATCGTAGGCTCGACTAACGCAACGCTTGGTACGTAAACCGAAAGTTGTTCATATAACTAAAATAAATTAAGTACAGTTTGTTATTACATAAATACTATTAATATGTGAGGGATAGGACGGAAGCATTTGGGCGATCGATGATGCTCAAGTCGAGAAAAGTCGTATGCGCAAGATGAGAAATTCTGCAATATATATCGCATACGGAATAAATCCGCAGTAAATGTATTGTGATAATCTGTAATTTTTTTTTGGTAAAAATCGTGGCAAGCTGATAACAATTCGTTACGTGTCATAGTCATTTTCGATCGCCCATACACATTTTGTCTGAGCCATTAATCTTCTGTCGTGCAAAGCCGAATAACAAGTGCCGACTTACGTCAGTCACTTGATTGCTTCTTTAATATGCTACTTTTGGGAGACACTGTTGCGCTTTATGCTAATCTTACGAAACATATTTCTCCTATATTGCGATACTGTAACACAATGCGATCGGTATTCATTGAAGTTGAACATAGTGACCGAGGCTGTTTTGAGATCAAAAGCGAAAAGGACTTTTTTCAGCAAATTTAACGACGCCCTGTTGAGGAAAAAAAATATAAGAAAAAAAGAGAGGGAAGGGGTGGAGGGTGAGGGTACATAATGCCAAAGTTATATGTCTGTTGCGTGGGAAATTGAACTTGTTCATTTAATACCAATTACTGGTCGTCTTCAGCGGAACGTTTATCTTACGACTGTTAAAAATTTTCTTCGCCAAAGTGGCACGACTTTGATGGATTAAGTGACATTGATTCGTTCAACGTGATGATAATTTCCAGCAGTTGCAAAATAAACCGTTCCGCCGAACACGATTGTTAAATTATAATAAAATCACACTGAGTTATGGTGATGCGACAGATTTTATACAATGCATTTTCGATTATGTACCGTCCCCGTTACTTTTCACTTTTAATAATATTTAAGATTATATTCTTCTGATTGGGGTTTTTTTTTTAATTTTTTTTTTCTTTCTTTTTTATACTATTTTAAAATTAATATTTCTATTAACGAAAGACACGTTACTCTTTTACTTTATTAATGTGTCGCGACATTTATCATTGGCATATATTAGAAGGTCTCTATCATATACATATAATATTGTATATGTATATATACAGGAATTTTATATATTTTGCAGAATATATATATATATATATATATATATATATATATATATATATATCTATATATATATATATTAGGATCGTTAGGATTAAATTGTCGATTTGTTAACTTTTAAATTCTACTTTACTTTCCGTAACGAAAATTTGACTGGTATTAATAGTATTAACTGCAATTTTTTTTATTCCTAAATATTTCGAAGTAGTAAAGCCTCTAATTAAAAAATATATAAGAAGAATATATAATCGTAAAAACACATATAATTAAAAAAAGAAAAAAAAAAGGGTCTACCTGTCGTTACATATGCACGATATTTACTCACATTGTCGAATCTAAATTTTCTTCAAAAGAACAGAGAAAAATGGATCACTGATTTTGCCACATAATTATATAAAAATCATACTAATTTTGCTGAGAAATTATATATATACATATATAATTAATTTGATGCAAATTTTGGTATTGCTAGTATTAGTATAGGTATAATGTGAAAGACTGCTATTCGCTCCGAGTTATTACATGTATTTCTCGAAACGAGGAATATTATCACACGCGTTCTATGGTCATTTATATTATCTTTCATATAAGACTATGTCAGATATAATACGTTCATACGATATACGCTGTACGCACGCACGCATATATACGTTCATATCCACGTCTACACATGTGCATTACACATTTGCGATTCATATTCTTCAACTAATATATATTATAGCGGGCTCGAGAAAGAATTAGGTGCGTCGATGAGGGGGGTTTGAACAATCTTCGATATAATTGTAGATATGTCGATAAGTATTCGTACAATTTCATGAAATTCGATTACTTGATAATTGGCGCAGAATAACGTGATTATCTTTATTTACGCCGTGCTTGTGGAGAAAATAACGAACAACGCACTGCAGGGCTCAGTTACAACATAGATGTCTCAGGGGAAGGGGGAGGGGGGAGAGGGGGGGAAGGCTTAAACATTAAAATAAATATATCCTTTACGTTAAATAAATACATTGTTTACATTAAATAAACCGTTTTTTTCTAACTGTCTTTCCAAGTACTCGTGCATTTTTTTTATTATTATTTTTTTGGGGGAAAATTATTAAGTGTCTTCTATGAGCGTTTAAATACCTTAGTGTGATTCGTGTGTTAATTCTTTCGTTCTTAATTAAAGCAACTAGAACATGATCTTGCTTAACCGTCCTCTGTTCTGAGTTAAGCCTCATGTAGTTTCCTCTAATCTATTTGTTACAAATAAAAAGTAATAGATCGCGCGTCGACGCCGATCCTCCGAGTTCGCACTTCACCGTTCTTTTTTTTTTTTTTGTTTGTTTTTTCTTTCTTTTTTTTTTCTTTTTTTTCTTTTTCCTTTCTTTTCTTTTTCCCCGAAGCTGTCGTGAGGTATGAGCACCTAATTAGACTTCTAAACTAAAACGGCGTCGTTACGGTCATCGGTCGCTTTTCGTTGGACATTTCGCTTCTCAAAATTTAAAGCTACGAGAACGGTACGGAATGGAGGCCGTACGGAGATTTGGCGTAATCGTCACCACTCACTTTTGCATCTTCGTCCGCCAAATCGACCCCGTAGTTGCTCGAAGTGTCATCTTCCTCTGTGAAAACAGAAGTAAATTACTGAGCAGATTATCGGGAAGCATCGTAATCGAATATGAATTTCTACCTTTTTTTTTTTTTTTTCTATTGTTTTAATATTCGTGAGGTTAATGGACGTGTAATTGGGGTCAATTACGCGACACGTTAAGTGAAACGAAGACGAGTGGTTACACTT